>NC_132848.1:6969696-7272727 GCF_048164855.1 Canis lupus baileyi | reverse complement strand
AAGCAGACTAGGCCCTATATTTTTAAAATGCCTAATAACCACAAGCTGGGTTAGGATTGTACTCTTTAGTCATTGAATATGTCTCCAGGCAGCCTTTGTTTAGTTATTGTTTTTCAAATCCTCAATATAGTCTCACTAATGGATAATAGATTATAGTTAAAAAAAGTTTAAAGTAGATTTTTTTTTACAGGGATCTTTTTATCTAACATTAAAATTGGTTAGCATATGAATATATCTTTTTATTCATAAGTGTGTATTATTCAGTGATAAAGCATTTATTGATTACTTATGGTAAAATTATATAGAGCACAGCAATATCATAAAGTTGTTTTTGGCATGAAAGAGCTTCTAATTTAGGAGAAAAAGAAATAATACTTGCTAAGTGTTCACTGTATGATAGTTACTTTGCATGTGTGTATGTGTTTCATATACCTTGTCCCTATTAATACGCACAATCATGTTATTTCATCATGAAGAAATGTGGCTCAAAGTGGTTGATAAATTCATTCAGGATAAACCTAGCTTGTGAGAAAGAATTTGAAATCAGCCAGTTTTATGTATCTTTAAAAGCCAGCACTGGTTCCACCCTTTACTAGTAATCTCATCTCTAATGAATGTGAGAATTCATTGAGATATGAATTTTAGGGCAAATTTCTTAAATTCTTTTCTCTATCATTTTCCTGATATAGTAAATAAAATACCCTACTACCAACTGAACTTCATAGCATTGTTTTAATGATTGACTAAAGATAATACGTAAAAATGATTTGCACAGTGACTCGAACAAAGCTCTCAAAAACTGGGAGCTACTGTAATTATCATAATGATATAATCATATTACCTCTGAAAAAATAAACAAAGAAAGAGACCTATAACCACAAAACACAACAAACTCAAAATGTGAGCTTGAAGTAATGACACTGAGAATGAAGCCCCTGTTGGGTATATTTTTATATAACGGTTTAAAATGAGCAAGTTAAGGAAAGTTAAGGATACTGACAGAGATGTAATGGAAGTGCTGGTAGAGGGGTTGTAGAAGATATGATGTGTAGATAACATAGCATGATGAAAGGCCCAGAAATTGGAATAAACAAGTTGTATATGGAAGAAGAAAATGAGGTCATCCCAGCTGGAATATTTTTTTGAATTTTACTTTCTAAATCTTTAGCCATCTCTACTGCCACCAAGGAGAGTAGCTAATGGGAAGGAGATAAGAAACATGTTCTCAACATATTTTAAATGATAATATGTTTAAATGATAATATGTTATCTATTAAGTGATAAATACCCATCAAGCCAACATGAAGACCTCATTAAACAATGGTTGACCATAAGGAAATTACCAGTCCAGAACCAAGATTACAGAAATGTGGGATGACACACCTACTTACGAGGTTCAGTGCTCTCGTGTATATCCTATTTGGACTATGATTTTCTTTATTGGAGAATGTATGACAGTGGTAAATAGATCATCTTTATCTTTTCCCCCCATTCATATAATACTATGCAGAAACAGGAACTCCATAAATCCTGACTGTAAGTGCTTATCAGTGTGCTTTCTTCTGATATGTTTTCACTCCTCCTGCCAGTATTCTTTTTTTTTTCCTGCCAGTATTCTTGATTGCTTTTCAAATTTTGAACTAAACTACTGAAAGTATTTCAAAGGAGGACATTCCTGTGAACATTATTTTGAATATTTCAAGGAGCTGGTTTAACTTTCACTTGAGTTTTCAGTGCTTTGCATTATTAGAGAATGAAAGGACTATGCCAGCTGCCAGTGCTATTTGATATAATGTATGTGTTGTGCTAGACACGTTTCATTTAAAGTGATAGAAGGAACAATGGGGATGTAGTATGTTCTTTAGAATCAAGTCATTGCACTAGATACATAATAGATGGCTCTAGATTGTCTTTAACTTATCCTTTACAGTTAAATTATTGCATTTGGGGACTTTGAACTTCCTGTGATAGAGGACCTCCATGGAGCATGGATGGTTATTCCCAGTCTCTATGTTACTTCCTTGGAGCAAGTCAAATCCTTGGGTTCTTCTCTATCACCCCAGTATGCCTAACACAGTGTTTATATTTAGTGGGTGATTGATTAGTGTCTCTTGATTGAATTAAGTATTGCCTAGCACATGTGCTGCTCTGAATACTTAATAGAATATACACAAAGAAAAAGATACATTCAAATGTCAACTCCTCACTGAAGCCTGACCCATAGGAAAAGATCAAGACACCATGTGAGACAGTCCCTCAGCATTTTTCACTTTTAATTTGGAGCAACGTAAAATTTGTTTATAATAATATCTGCACTCTCTCTCTGGGTCAGCTTGGGTATTCTTCTGCATGTCTCCTGCTCATATGGAAACTTGCGTAACATGGTAGGATATGTACATAGAAAAAGACACATATAGAAAGTGACTAGGGACGCCTGGGTGGCTCAGTGGTTGAGCGTCTGCCTTTGGCTCAGGGCCTGATCCCGGAGTCCCAGGATCAAGTCCCACATCAGGTTCCCTGCATGGAGCCTGCTTCTCCCTCTACCTGTGTCTCTGCCTCTCTCGCTGTGTCTCTCATGAATAAATAAATAAAATCTTAAAAAAAAAAAAGAAAAGTAACTATTTCATTAACTGGCAAAACATAAGGAATCTTATATTTATTATAGAAATCTCTCACTCTAGTGTTGTAAATATGTCTAGATAGTTTAAAAGATCTCAAATAAGAAAAGAGGAAGATAGAAGTTATGTTAGCACAGCTGCAAGTGGGAACAAAATGGGCTTTCCTCCAATTATCCTAGAGGTGGGATTACACCATGCAATGCACATCTACTTGGGTGCTGCTGAGTACAGCTCTTCTCCAATTGATTCCATAAGTATTTGTTGAAAACTTATATACTCAGCCATGGCCTTGATGTGAATGATTTAAAAGATGATTAATATGCGTATCTGTTAGACTAGAAAAGAAAGGATGGAAAATAACAAGCGTTGGTGAGGATGAAGAGAAATTGGAACTCTCATGCACTGTTTGTGGGAATATAAAATGATACAGCTTGCTAGGGAAACAGTATGGTGGTTTGTCAAAAAGTTGAAAATAGAACTCCAGTATGATCTAACAATTAAACTTCTTGGTAGATATCCAAAAGAGCTGAGATTAAGCAAGCAAGATCTTGAGATTTCATATACCCATGTATATGCATGTATCAGCATTATTGATAAGTGCCAAAAAGTGCAAACAACCCAAGTGTCCATCCATAGATGAATAGATAAGTGGTATGTTAAACTTTGGATGGAATGCTATTAAATCTTAAAAAGGAGCAAAATTCTGACATATGTTACAACATGAGTGAACCTGGAGGTGGATATTATGCTAAGTAAAATAAGCCAGTCACACACACACACCCGAAACTATAATTCCAACTAAATGAGGTACCTGAAATTGTCAAATTCAAGGAGACAGAAAGGAGAAGCATCACCAGAAGCTGGGCAAAAAATGTAATAGGGAGTTACTGTTTAATGGGTATAGAGTTTCACTTTTGCAAGATGAAAGGAGTTCTGGAGATGGATGGTGGCGATGGTCGTACAACAGTGTAAATGTCTTTAACACGGATGAACTGTACACTTAAATTTTATCATCTTAGTCATTTTTATGTTTTGTACATTTTATCCCACACACACCTACACAATGATTTATAGTCGCTTTGTGGTGATGAGGTAAATGAGGTTATTACTTACTTGAGTGGAATGATAAAGGATAAATGGGAGCTAGCTGCATGTAGAAAGAAGGAAGAAAAGTAGAGAGCCCTGGGCGAGGCATGCGGAGGTGCCAAAATGGCCAAAGTTCAGAAGATGTGCCGAATGGATAGTAGTATCAGATAAGCTTTTAGGGGGGGAGGTAGGGTCCATGTTTTTCAGGAATTTCTAGGCCACATGTTAGATTTAGTCTTTAACCCGAAGACTGAGGTTTATTGAATGCAATTGAATGTATCTCTAATTGGGGTTTTGGGGGTTCCACAGTTCCATATTATTCCATTTCCCATAATTAGGGCCATTGATCTTCTGCTGGCAACCTCTATTTTGTTCTGCTTTCACAGTGTCATTTATGATTGGTTCAGGAGAATAATTCCTTGATATTGTCAAAGTACTCTTAGAACTAGTCCATTCCCGGGAATCAGACTTCTTGTTGCTTCCGAGTTTCAGTCTGCTCTTGGAATCTAGCATTTATTTATTTTTCTTATGGTTTCATTGAGGTAAAATTGACAAATAAGGTATTTACAGGGTGATGATTTGATATGCATGTATATTGTGAAAGAATTCCTCCACCATTGAGTTAATTTAACAGGTGTACCATTTCACATATTTACCTTTGTTTGTATGAGAACTTTTAAGCTCTATTCTCTAAGTAATTTCGATGATATGATACAGTGTTATCATCTATAGTCACCAGGTTAAACGTTATCCCCTCAGGCCTTATTCATCTTAAAACTGAACACTTGTACACCTGTAAGTGATTCCAGGGGAAATTTGTCTATCTCTGTCTGACTTATTTCACTTAGCATAATGCGTCACAGGTTCAACCATGTTGTTGCAAATGACAAGATTTTCTCCTTTTTAAATGTTGAATAATATTCCTGTGTGTGAGTGTGTATCTCACATTTTCTGTATCTATTCATCCATCAGTGGACACATATTGGCTTTCCGTATGTGTCTGTATCTTGGCTATTTTGAATAATGCTCCTATGAACACGGGAGTGCAGATATTTCTTTAAGATATTTATTTCATTTTTTTGGATATATACTCAGAGGTAGAGTTACTGGATCATATAGTATTTCTATTTTTAATTTCCAGAAGGCTCCATGTACCTTAATCTAGGCAGCCATTTTAATCTGGATTTTTGTGAAAATCCCCCAATTCATTTCCCTTCCACTGTCTTCTGAGACACCCCCATTCCTTCCATGAGCTGCTATTTGAGGAAAGAATGTTAAGCTTGTAAATGTCAGAATGCTGTAAACTCCACAGGATGCATCCAAGTACCTCAAATTCACCATATGCTAAGTAGCCCTCTCTTCTCTTAACCCACCCAAATCTGCCACTGCTCTAGCTCCTGAGTTTGGTACTACCACATATCCAGTTAGCCAAGTTAGCAACATTGAGTTTCTTTGATTACTCCCTCTTCCTCATCCCACACATTTCATTCATTCATTCATTCATCCATCCATCCATCCATCCATCCATCCATCCATCCATCCATCCATCACTGAACAAATATTTAAGGTACCCTATATATCTGGGACAGTACCAGATACTAATCATTTTGTTCTATTTGCCAGACTTCTTTCTTTTCTTCTCCATATACCAAACCTCTATTCATTCCTCAGGACCCAATCCAAATGGTATTTGCAATTCCCATATAAAACTTTCTCTAATTTCTCCCCACCATCACTGTGAAATTAATCCTTAATCAGAAGGAGTGATAGGGGACACCTGGGTGGCCCAATGGTTGAGCATCTGCCTTCGGTTCAGGTCGTGATCCCAGGGTTCTGGGATCGAGTCCCACATGGGCTCCCCTTGAGGAGCCTGTTTCTCCTTCTGCCTGTGTCTCTGCCTCCCTCTCTGTGTGTCTCATGAATAAATAAAATCTTAAAAAAAAAAGTAATAAGATTTTCTAATAAAGAGTTTCTATGAGGATTATAGTCTGAAAACAGTGAAATGTGACTAGAAGCAACATTTACTGATCATAAAAGAACTGAGACAAAAACTAAATAAGCAACAAGAAAAATTTTATGACTTGGGTCTCTGTCCACATATGAGTGCATTTTTCAGACTTCTGAGCTTGGCTGCTATCTTCTTTTGAGCTCTATGGGGACTAGATAGAGCACATCTGTAGGAAAAAGACCAGGTCAAACCTTTAGGTATAAAATAAGAACTATATCAGGAAGATAACTTATTTTACTTGAATTCTGTTTTGAATTAAGTTGTAAAGCAAATACTTGGTTACCGTGCAGGGGTTTGGATTAAACTGAAGGTAAACAATTCCTAGAATTTCTTTATTAACCGTAAAGCACATAAGCTTGAATGAATGAAGAATAAATGTGGCACAATGTTGGTTTTAATGTAAATCAAAGTAAGTAGTGGAAGTCTTGTGATTGTAATCAGCAAAGTTCAAATTCTGAGTGCTAGTGAAAAGAAAAAAAGCCGTAGTTCAGCTTTCTGCTGGATAGAGGGAGTGATATTCTGAATTCAAAAGGTAGTTGAACTCTATCTCCTGTTTGTAGAGAAAGCACTAGATCTACTTGTCTCAAAAACTGTAGATAACAAGATAATTCAATAAATTTGAGGAATCTAAGCAAAGTGTTTGATATTAAGGAAGATACTAAAACAAACTTGGAAAGCTATAAGGACATTAACCTCAAAACAAACAGAACAACCAGTCACATGGAGAGCCTGAAATGTACCCTACTACATACAGAAGTAAAGGGAACAGTTGTGAAGTTGGTGTCTCAGGACCTGACGTGCATCGCTGCTTTAGTATTCAGTATTTTTGTGACCTTGGATGAGACATTTACCTGTTTAGACCATAACTTCTTTACCTGTAAAATTAGGGGAGAAGGGTGTTGCCTTGTTGTCATCAGATTTATGTAAAAGTGCTATGGAATATGAGGCATTCTATCAAGTTAAAACCTTTCAGAAAACAAAAGTGTAGGTTTAACTCTAGAATAAAATTTTGATCAGAAATTATGTAATCTCATCACCTCCAAATCACTAGTTATATAAGAGTATATATACTCGGAGAGAGAAGATATATCCAAGTAAAAACTATAGGTCCCAAGTTGATAGCAAATGCAGAAGGGAAAAAGGACGAGTTCTGTTTTTCCTATTTTCATCAGGTTGTTCTACAGATATTTAGTTTAGCAAGGCAAGTTTGAGATTAGAAGGGTTTTTCACTGAAGTAGAACTCCGTGGCTGTAATTAGAAAAAGCACAAGAAAAATTTAGAAAATATGTTGAAGGAGATCAAGAAATACTAAATCCTAATTATAAATAAATAAGTTACAGAGATGGAAAGCATGGCATAGGGAACATAGTCACTGATACTGTGATAACAGTGTATGGTGACAGATGATGATTACATTTATGAGCATTGTGTAACATATAGAATTGCCAAATCACTATATTATATACCTGAAACTAATGTGTAATATTCCATATTAACTAAACTTAACTAAAATAAACAAACAAATAAATAAAGCCTAATGGTCCAGTGAGGCAGTTTGTGAAAACATGCTGTGATATGGAGAAAAGAGGATTCTAGGTCTTGTCCTAGGAACAGATCTGATAAATTTAAAGCATGATGATTATACAACTGTGTGAATATACTAAAACCCAGAGTGCTTCAGTGGTGCAGTTGGTCAGATGCTGAACTCTTGGTTTTAGCTCAGGGTTGTGATCTCAGGGTTGTGAGATCAAGTGCCAGTTGGACTCTGAGCTCAGCATACAGGCTGCTTGAAACTCTCCCTCTGCCTCTCCTCACTCAAAATAAATAAAAATAAATCTTAATACACAGACACACACAAACACACACACTAAAACCCACTGAATTGAATGCTTTTAAAGGCATGTGATTTGTATCTCAATAAATTTCTTCTCTAAAAAAAGTTGAAAGTGGGATCCCTGAGTGGCTCAGTGGTTTGGCGCCTGCCTTTGGCCCAGGGCGTGATCCTGGAGACCCGGGATCGAATCCCACGTCGGGCTCCCGGTGCATGGAGCCTGCTTCTCCCTCTGCCTGTGTCTCTGCCTCTCTCTCTCTCTACATGTGACTATCATAAATAAATAAAAATTAAAAAAAAAGTTGAAAGTAAAATTGACTGGTTCATACAATTTGTTAAATAGCTAAACATTGATCTACAATTGGAGGATATACAAATTATGATAATGTGGGTAGCAGGAAGGAGCATATGGGAGGGGAAACTAAGGGACCAGATTCCGGTCCTTATACTGTCACTCTCTGAGCTGCTCAAAGTACATTTCTTCATTTGAGAAATGAAGTTTATAATAAAGCATTTCTAAAGGGTATTTGTGAAAGTAAAATGAATCAACATAAATTTAGTGAACCATAAAACTGTATTCAACAGGGATCCCTGGGTGGTGCAGCGGTTTGGCGCCTGCCTTTGGCCCAGGGCACGATCCTGGAGACCCGGGATCGAATCCCACATCAGGCTCCTGGTGCATGGAGCCTGCTTCTCCCTCTGCCTATGTCTCTGCCTCTCTCTCTCTCTCTATCATAAGTAAATAAAAAAAAAATTAAAAAAAAAACTGTATTCAACAAACATAGCCCCCAAAACATGCTTTGCCTTGTATTAGATATTAGGGATTCAATGATAATTGGATAAAGCTTGTTCCCTTAAAGAACACAGAGTGTAATGGATGAGGTGCCTTATTGTGCTGTCTTATGGCCACTTAATTAGATATGTGCGCAGAGTGATCTAGGAGCACAGAGGAAGGAACATTGATATTTTTTAGAGAAAGATTTTGAAACTAGAATCATAGTAAAAAACACTATACTATATACACTATAAGTTTGAGGTTTAAAGTTTATGCCCATAGGCTTAGAATGGTGAGTGGTAAGGAAACTTTCAAATTTTTTACATATGAAATTTAAAAAGTGAAATTAAAAAGAAAATGGAATTAAAAAATTAAATAAATTGCAGCACACAAACTAGCCATGTTATCAGATAAAAAGTAATGTACTGAAACTTTTGACAAATTGTTAATTTATCAAATAATTTCAAATGTTTATAGAAAACACAGATGGTTACTTCTAGCTAAAGAAAAGAAATATAGAAAACAATAATACATAAAATCAGTTTAGCCAATCTCTGTATTTATGTGACATTGTCTTTATTTTCCCACCTCCACAAAAAGGCATAATGTTTGATGTTAATGTGATGGACATAATTCCCAATTCTGGGGCCCATACTGTTGCTCTATTTCTTTGTTCCTACTCACTAAAGCATATATCTAATATATATTTAGATATATATTTACATCGAATAAAAACAAATAAAAAATTAATGATAGAATTTGATAAGTTGGTAGATCTGCATCACGTAAACAAAAGGAATCAATTACTTTTTAAAAAAGATTCTTTTATTTATTCATTCAAGGAAGCGAGTAGATCAGAGGAAGAGTGACAAGCAGACTCTACACTGAGTGGAGAGCCTGAAATGGGGCTCAGGGGCTCAGGACCCTGAGACCATGACCTGAGCTGAAGCCACCCAGGTGCTCCCTATTTTCTTTATCGTACAAGAAATATCTAGAAATGGTACCTTTCTCATCATGATACAACTATAAAATATTTAGGAGTAAATTTAACCAGAAGAGTAGCAGACCTATACAAACAAAATAAGGACATCTAGTTAAAACCATAAAGCAAAATTTGAATAAAGGGTTAGATATATTATTGGATGGAGAAGGCAATATCATGAAAATGTCAATTTTCCTAAAGGTTAACATATATATTTCATGCAATTTCAACAAGAATCATAACAGATTAATTTTTTTCCACTGGATCAAATAATCTTAATGTCCAGATGGAAGAATAAATGTCTTAGAGCAGCCAACAAAAATGTGAAAAAGAACAGCAAGAAGTTATTTTTCATATTAGATATCAGAACATACTATAAGGTTCTGTAGTCAACTAATTATGGAAATAAATGAATAGATTAGTAGAAAAGATTAGAGAATGATGGAAATATTAAATATAAGGAATTAACATTGACAAACACAGTGGCTTCAGTTTTTTCTGTAGGAGAATAAAAATGGATCCCTGTCTTGTGCCATACACAAAAGTGAATTTCAGATAGATTAAAATACAAAAAGTTTAAAAATGTATAAATGATTAAAAAATATAGGGGTTAGGGAAACTTTTTTAACCAGAGCTAATAACCCATTATATATATCAAAATTGTACCTAAGCACTTAAAAATGGAAAACCTTTGTATGGAAACCAAAACACACAATGGATTCAGAAAACACAGGTAGTCATGATGGTTAGTATTTATATAGGTAAGAAAATCTGTAAGACAAAGGCAAATAAATAGCTCGAGAAAAATGGGCAGATGTTATAAATACGTGATTCACAGAAGAGCAAATACAAATGGTCAACAAACATGAAACAATGCTCAAATTTATATGTTGAGAAATATAAATGAAAGTAAAAATGAGATAGAACTTCATAAATATTATAGAGAAATTAAAGACTAGTTATGCAAATCATTGGTAGGAAGATAGAAAAAGGGTTGTTCGTATATTGCTGATGGAAATAGCATCTTCCGAAGGTCTTTGGAAAAATTCAGGATTCTGTGCTATTGTTGATAGAGGCTGAAGGAGATGGACAAAGGATAAAAGGACATGGGAAAATAAATAAAAAGGGAAATGAGGAAAAGAAGACTGCTCTTTCCAAAAAATGTGAACCACATTTATGCATTTGTGTGTGTTTATGCATAATTTAAATTGAAAGCATTGACAAACGAAAGAGGAAATTATCAAAATATGACAGAGAAGTGGTACTAATGGGTAACTGAATTTACCTGTATTTGCAAAAGAAGTCGTATTTGTAAGTTTTTATATTTTTGTGGTAAATTACTTGTGCGCCATCTCAAAACTTGTACCACAGCTATGACCCTCTATTTAGAACAGGGCTTCCCTGTGTTTTTCATCTCCTAGCACATATAGGAGATGATAACTTTTGCTTGGAACCCCGGTACGGTAGGGGAGGCTGTTTGGAGGTTACTTGTGACATGCGCAGGGGCCCTGCAGGTCCTGGGAGTCATGTGCTCTGCTTCCTGGAAGAGAGGTTCTGCTCCAGAGAACCAGAGAATTAAAATATTTGTGTGGCTATTCAGAATGCTGTAATTTCAATTTTAGTGATAAATTATTTTCTATTTTATTTAACCAGGAATTCTGCTGTTATATAAGGCTAATACTAGCTTATGCTAAGTTAAAAAAAAATGGGTAACAAATCATTGTATCTCATACCCCAAATTTCTCCTCTGCATGGAATATTCTCAAAGCAAGCATGGAATACATGCTGAAAAAAGAGATCTGTGGCTCACTTATTCTTAATATTTAATTTTCATAGAATCATTTGTTGGATTTTATCTTTCTAAGTGTAGGATAATTTTGCCGTGAACACATATTGTAATAAGGGAATCATGTTTGCCAAATGTCTTAGCCAAGATTGTTTTCTTTGTGGATTACAGGAAACCTGACTATAGTGGATATTTTTTTTCTCCTAGAACAAAAAAGTCTGGAGGAAGCAGTCCAGAGATGCATGAATAGCTCCACATTTTCAGTATCTGAGGCTCCTTTTTCTGTTCCGTTGTCTTTAGCATGTGGCTTTAGTTCCTCTGGTCACAATTGGGATTCATTGCGGTCGGGAAGGAAGTGAGGGGAACAGCAGTGCCTGTATCAGAAAACTGAAAACATTCCCAAGACTATACAGTAGGCTTTTCCTGATGCGTTGCTGTTGAGAGCCACCTAACCTGTCACACCCAGCTGCAAGAGAGACTTGAACTTTCAGCTAGATATGTGGTGGCAAAGACTCTGGCCAAACTCTACTCAGGCTCCTCTGAGCCCTCTTTTTGGACTAAACTTTGACCCCAACCCTTTCTTTGGTCTGTTGAGTTAGGAAAGAATCCTACTAAGTCATTTTAAGGAGAATCCCCCCACCCTTGATATTTCAGCAAGTTTTTTTGTACTCGACCTTGGATGTATGTCCTTGGCTTGTCTGCAGCAAGAATCCTATGAGGCTGGATTAGCAGAAATTCTCTTCCCCTTGAAATCTTGGGCCTGCAGTTTTCTGTTCACTGACCCCATCACTCTGGTCCTGAGCTATAAACCCCAGCCGTCTTTGCTGTCTTCGGGGTTGGGTCTGGTCTCTGTCCCCATTGCAATATCCTTAATGCAGCACTCGTGGGTAAAGTCTTCCTCATCATTTTGACAAAGTGTCAGAATCATTTTTTCTTTAACACCGGCCACTCTGAACAGAGGTAGGATTATGCTAGCTAAGAAGAGATAAATGGATAATGGGGAAGCCACTAACAGTGTGCCTGCAAACCAAAGGTGTCCTTACTCTAAAAGCTGGTCATTTACATTTAAGGAATCACTGTCATACGGGGGCCATACATCCTTGTGAGTTTGTGACTTAGACTTAACTTTCAAGCTTGTCAGTAATGCATACCTAAGAATTCACTAAAATGAACTTGTATAACTTTCTGGCTCTATATTTTGTAGAAGTACTGTGAAGTTTAATTAGCTAATGGTTATAAAGTGATTTGATGAAAGTTACTGCAAGTACATAATGCTTTGCTAGATAATGTGCTTGTAATTTCACAAAATCTGGATAACTGTCAAGTAATTAAAGGCAAATGCAATGTGGATGCTGTTATGTGACTTCCATTAGTGTTCATCAGAGGTTGACACACCCATTGAGGAAAGAGCAGATCTCATACTGTTCCGAAATGGTTTTTGAAAAATCCTTCCTCCTCTTTTAAAATCACTTTCACCATCTGCTGGTAAAAGAATTGAGAGGGCTGCCTGTAAACTAAGCAATTAAATGTGCTAATACAGTAGCAGGAGAAAATGATTGTCACACCTGTTTTTGAAAAACAACAACAACAAACAAAACAAATTCTACTACCACCCCCACACCAGAAAACACCATCTGGTTTTCTGTGAAAACAAGCGTTGAGATTTTAAAAAACCAAAAACCAACTATGTTTTCGGGTATAATCATATATACTGAACATGTAGTTGCTTTATTCCTCTCAATTCTTAGAAATATCAGAGTCTTGGGCAATGAGGTATCCAACCAGTCTTACTATGTGTGTTCCTTCTTCCTTTTGGATTTTTAGAAGATGAAGGGAAGGGGATGAAACATAACAGTAAAAAAAAAAAAAAAAAAAAAAAGTTCTTTCATTTTACTTTGTCAGTGAAATTCTTAATTCCTCTACCAAAGGCAAGGATTACGTATGTGTCTCAACCTGAGAAATATGAGTATCTGAAAATTAACATGTATAAAGCTAGTAAAGAGACACTTTGCTACAGAATTCTTTACAGAGGAATCTACTGAGACGGAATGCGATAAAATGGAGTCCCTTTGACCCTGATGGAGGTTTTTGAAAATCTTTAGCAGATGCAGGTCAAAGAATTTTTTTTTTTAAATCTACTAGTTGGCATTCAAAACTTAGTAGGCTACTACAACCTAGCTTTCTAATGAATGTTATTCATGTGTTATTGTATTCCACTAAATTTCATGTTTCTCTTAATAGAGAAATGATAATTAAGACTAAATTTTAGAATTTGTACATACTGTTGAGCTATGAAATTTTAAAGTCACTAAAATTATATTATGAAATTTGGGACATTATGAGAGCTTCCTGGCACCAGGAAAATTGGTGTAAATAAAATCAGCATGTGCTTGATTCATAGTTGAATCACATCTACCACTCCAATGTCCAGTGCGAAAACCATGTAACATTGTAAATTAAGCAATTTGTGAGATCCATGGATTTCTAAATTTGTAGTACCTTTTAGAAAAACTCAACCTTCCTCTTGACTATACATCAAATTTAAAATTAACTTGATACACATTTTTATATAACTTAAATGTTCTAGAAACATCCATCATATGACAGTGCTCTGGTCTTTCATCTAAATGACGATAGTTAACGTTATATGCCCAACCTTTCTATGTTAACTAATGCTTTCTCCAAATTAAGCAATCAGTGCCAAGTAGTAAGTTTATAATCCAGATATTATTTATTATTATTTAGGGGAATTTGACACTATGTTCAGTAGAGATATTATAAGCTCCCTTGATTCTCTTCCTGTGGAGCTGCGTCCAGGGAGGCTCTTAACTTTCACAGCGGGACAACTGGGGTATATAAAGAAAAAAAGATTGCTATGGCCTGAACCTTAGCAGAGGAGAGGATTGGGGCCCTAGGATTCTGCAAGCCCACCATCACTACTCCGGCCCTTCCATCTCCTGAAAACTTGTAGATTTGGGGCTGGCACATGTGTAGTTTAGTTCCCATTCTGGCCTGGGGTGCTGCCTCCCTGCACTGCCTTTGGGGCACAGACCTTGTGGCATCTGGCCAGGCCTCTGGGGAGAGGCACTCCCAGTACTGTGACTCTGACTGGGCCCTGGAGGCAGGTGAGGTGTGTCCGTGACAACTGGGGTGTGTGTGTTAGCGGTGTGACCCAAAGTCCTTATGAATGATTCCGGGCCCCCCTGGTGTTCCTCATCTCAGCACTCCTCTGCTAACCCCCTAGCTCTCAGGAGACCCTGCAAGACTGGACGTCCTCTAGGAAGGGAGGTCATGGCTGCAGTATCTCCCCAGATTCCACCATTCCCAGAGACATGCCTGATGCTCCGCACGCCCCAGCCCATCCTTTCCCTGCCACTATGTCAGGCCCCCCTAAATCCCCCCACCCAGAGTTTATTATAAAGTCAAACTAGGAACAGCACACACATGGGTTAAATACTGATTGACAGGGGTCAAATCATACTGTGAATGAGATGACTCTTATTTTCTGAGCCTTCCATTTAAATTTGCATATTACAAACTCCAAATGCTATATAACATGGTGCCACCCCCCTCCAAAGAAGGAGATAAATATTCTCCCTAGACTCTTTTTAAAAAGATTTTATTTATTCACGAGAGACGCAGAGAGGCAGAGATACAGGCAGAGGGAGGAGCATGTGGGACTCGATCCCAGGACCCTGGGATCATGACCTGAGCCAAAGGCAGACGCTCAACCACTGAGCCACCCAGGCGTCCGTCTCCCTAGATCCTTGAGTGGCCTTTTAAAAAACCTGTATTTTTAAAGGTTGCTTAAAGTTCATACTTCAGCATTTCCGTTAAGCTCATTTCTAAACCTGTATGTGTCCTAAATAAATTCAGGTAATGGTAGATCTGAGAAATGATGTCCTCTTTTAATATCCTTTTCAAAAAAAAAATGCCCACCTAGTAGTCCATGAGTGGAAAGCCATATATCTGTGCCTGATTTTGTCATACTTTGTTTTTGTCTGTGTCCTTGCGACATACGACTTTCTAGAGTTTCTCCAACCAGGCCCTGGTGTTTGAAGTACTTTCAAGATACCAAAGGCAGCATCCTCTCCTCTCCGTCCCAAATTGAATAGAAATCATGAAACTGTTACATCCTGTGTGTTACTAAAAAATATCTCCTAACTGAAGTCACTGAGTATTAATCATACACTTTTTTTAATAAGCTAAAACCCACAGAAATGTAGGAAATAAATGTTGATGGAAGCTTAAGAAATGCGAATTTCTCAGTGAGTGATTGGCAGTAGTTATTAGTCTCAAGGAAAAGCTGAATCATAGCTGTGTTTCATTTGTTATTATCCTGCAATGGAACTTCACTGAAATTATACCTTTTTTTCAGTTACTGTTAGTTGACTATTTTCTGACTTGAAAGCTGGTGCTGGCTTGTACCCGCTTTGCAGCAGATTAGTATCTTTTGCATTTAACTTCTTGTTATAAACACCTTTAATTCAACTGAAATAACCCTCTGAAAAATACAGAGGAGGTAGATGGTGGTAATACAGAGTTACAGGGCTTTTCTAAGGGGAGTGTCATTTATTTAGGGACAGTGCAAACAATGCAAAGGCCCAGTGTTCAGGAGGTGACAGGTTCCCAGGACGCTAAGCTTCGTGGAGGAAATGATAAATGTGAGAAATGGGATGAGGATGATAGGAGAGAGCTTGGTTCTGGTCTCATGGAGTCGAAGAATGAATCTCGCAGATGACAGTGAGCAAAGCGATAGAGGTTGATTAAGCAGAGACACAGAGAAAGCTCTCAGAAGGGAGAGGGGTCCCAGTAGGGTTGCCCCTGGGGCTTGTAGGGTCTGTCTTTTATAGGAAACTGTCCAGGGAAGTTGGTAGATCTCTTGTCAATATCAGATATTTAGAACAAACATGGTGGACTTGGACCTATCATAGCAAAAAAGATGTTTTTGTGAATATCATGAGCCCAAACAGGGGGTTCCCCTCTCTCTAGTTAACATCTCCTCCATAACATGTCTCCACTTCTGGGATCTCTGTGAGCCTGGTCAGGGAGCCCATGGCCTTGAGGTTCTTGTGCCGTCTTGGTTTGAGCAGGGACTATTGATAAGCCCTTGATGACATATTTCTGTGATTACTTAGTAGCCAGTAAAAGGAGATATTCTCTAACATCTTAGAGCTGGAGAGCCAGGATTATTTTTTTGTTTATACTGTCTTATCTATGTTTTCTTAGGTTGGGTAGGAGCCTGACTCTGGGGCTTTCCTTTATCTTTCCCTGCCTAGCCCTGTCTGCCCCTAACTCATTCCTGCATCAGAGAGACACTTGATAGTTTGGCTTTGGGTAAATGTTTGTGGATCTTTACTGACTCCTAAATTAAGTAAAAACCTAAACTTTAGTTTTGTTTTGCACTGGCCCCCTGATACTGTATGTTCCACTAAACTGCTTTCCGCAGGCCCCCAGAATGCTCTGTTCTTCAGGTACATTGTTAACTCCTCCTTCCCTTTGTTTGTTCTGTCTTTAGCATAGAACTTTCCCCTACTGCTTCCATTTGACACAATTCTTCTTGTCCTACAAGGCCCATCTTAAATATCACCTCTTACCTGGATCTCTCTCTTATCTTCTCTACCAGATTTGTCCTTTACCTCTCATTTGGATTCCTAAAATAATTTGTTTATGCCTCTCATGAATATGTATATTGTCCCTTACCTACTATTTATTTTAATTCCTATCTCTTTCCTCCCCTTGAAATACTGTAAAGTTCCTGAAAACAGAAGCAATGTATTTTTCATGTTTAAGTACCCAATTAATAAGAACTTAAAGTATGGTCATGTAAGTGAAAATTGCTTAGAGATCCATACATCTAATAGCTCTGGGGATTCCTGCATATTACCCATTTAAAAAAAAATTCACACGGGGCAGCCCGGTGGCTCAACGGTTTAGTGCCACCTTCACCCCAGGGCGTGATCCTGGAGACCCAGGATCGAGTCCCAGGTCGGGCTCCCTGCATGGAGCCTGCTTCTCCCTCTGCCTGTGTGTCTGCCTCTCTCTCTCTCTCTCTCTCTGTATGTGTCTCATTAATAAATAAATAAAATCTTTAAAAAATAATTCACATTCACTTAAGTAAAGTTACTGGTGAAAGACTTAGCCTTGTGCTATTCGGAGTGAAATGACATACTTAAAAAATTGGTCTTGGTTCTCTAGGTCGTTTTAACAGATCATATCTTTCTACTTTTACAAAATATGAAACAGGAGAAATGAGCTAAGAAAGTTCATCTTGGGTTCAAGAACAGGCATTTAGCTGCTTATGTGGGGACACACACACACACACACACATATATATATGCATGTGTGTATACATATATATGTATATATATAAATATAATCATGTATTTAGTCAGTATTCTTAATTCTGAGACATGTAAATGATTTAAGCTTTCATCTATTTCATAAATTTCTATAGCTTTAGATAGGCAATTTTTAAGGCAATAAAAAGAATCCTAAAGATTAACAAATTGGAAAACTAAAATGTAGATCCATGAAGTTTATATATGTAGAGATAAAAAGGTCAATTGCTTTTCTCCTTTCTGTAAATAGTAGGGTATAAGGACTCTGTTTCTGAAAAATCTTTGTTTCCAGTGACTACTCCTTGTCAGCTCTTGATGTTTTTCTATCGATCCCTGGAAGATAAGTATTTACTGGAAATCTGGAAAAGTATGAGCTAATTTGAGTTAATTAAAAACCAAATTGATGACAAGAACAAGGAATAAAAATATAAACCCTCTGACAGGTGCATGCAAAGCAAATGAGGACAGAAAAAAATTGATATAAACTTTCAATGTTATTTTTTTATAGGCCTGTTTTTTGTCTCTGGAAATCACATAATTTCTTCCTTACCTGAATGAGTGGAGCTAATAAAAACACTGCACAGGTGTAGGCCAGGTCAGACGTTGTTTTCCCTCCAGTCTGGTGGAGTATGGGCAGCGTGGACATCTATCTACCCTGCCTCCGCCCGTCTGCTTTCCCGTCAATCAGCACCTTGGGAGATGGTGGTATTTGCAGAGACTTGGGGTTAGGCATGTGCACACATAAAGAGAAGCAGGAAAAAAATGGAAATGGAAAAAAGATGAGAAATATTTTCTTTGGCCATTTTCCTCACCACTTGGTCATCGATACCAGGAAGAAGTCAAATTGCTACTCTGGATTTGGCCATCGTTGGTTATTACATCACTTAAGGTGTTTTGGCTTCTTTCTCAAGTGTATACTAGTGAAGACATATTCCACTGTTCTTTTTATTATTAGGTGAATATTGCAGCTTATAGAGATCTCAGACTGAAGCCTTAAACTTCAAGACCAGCTAGTTTCCATAATAGGTGCACACAGTGATTAGTTTGATGGAGGTATGCCTTAATTAAGAATTTAGACATTTTAGGGGCTCCTGGGTGGCTCAGTTGGTCGAGCCACTGGCTTTTGGTTTTGGCTCAGATCATGATCTCAGGGTTGTGGGATCAAGCCCCGTGTCAGGCTCTGCACTCAGCAGGGAGTCTGCTGGAAGATTCTCTCCTTCGGCCTCTCCCCCAACTTGCGCATGTGTGTGCATGTGCTTTCTCATGTACATCCTTTCTCTGTCTCAAATTAAAAAAAACAAACAACAAATTCAGGCATTTTGAAACTGGGATACTGACTATTCAGGATCTGAGGATTGTGGTATTTTTGAAGTAGGAGAGTTGTTGAAAGACTGTTCAGAGGTGGCGATGGGTGACAAAACTGGTACAGCAGTGACATGGTTGAGTGATAATCCTAAAGATCAACAAACTGGCTGGGCCAGTGTGGAATGGCAGAGAGTGGTCTGGGCAGGAGTCTAGTTAATACTGTCGTGTGACCTTGAGCAAATAGCTTAGGTTCTCTGGGTTTCAGTTTCTTTCTTTGTGACGGAAGGGAGGTGTACAGGGTTGCTGGGACCCCTGTGTGAAGTGGGGTCCCGAGGACGGCAGCAGCATGGTGAATTTGGGGGGGCACAGTGGAAGACACTGTGGAGTTCAGGATCCCTTTATTTTTCAGCTGCACAAGTGGAGGTTTGTGGGAGAGTGGGTAAAAGAAACAGTAAGAACAGGGATTTGCATAAATGACAACAGCTTTATGTGTGTGGCAAAAGCCAATGGTCTCTGCCATTGGTCCCTGCTGAAAATAGTACACGCTGAAGACAGCAATGTTGGTGCATGAGAGCCAGGCCTGTGGAGGTCAGTTCTGTTCCCTGCAGTTGCCTGGTTAATGCTCCTTGGAGACCCCTGCTCCCCTCTCATGATTGGTTTCTTGAGTTGTTTTTCCTTCCTTGCTTCTGCATACTTTACATTCTACAGTAATAAAGCAACAGCCAACCTGCACTCAACCGGGGGCTTCACCTCAGGACCTGCACTTCTTAGCCATGTCGGATGGTGTAGCCCCCTCTGGCCTCTCTTCGTCCCAAGATCTTGGACCCTGAGTAATCATTTCATCTCTCATCCAAATACACCAGGCAGCAGAGGTTATCCCAGTACCTAGCTTGAGGTAGATTTCCTCATTTCCTTTGCTCGATTTTTGACTAGACACAACACTAATTTTATTAACCAATATTTTATTTTAACCACTATAATGACAGTTGAGGGGTTTATTTTAACCCTTACAGTTGTATCTTCTGCTAGTCTTGCTCGGTCATGTGAAAAACAGCATTACAATCTCTTATGTTCTGATTTGTTTTTACAGTCTTCGACTTTCAAAGTTAAGGCCAAGCAGACAGCACCTCGATGTAACTCTGTGGTTCCTGGGGTGCCTTCTTGCCCCATCTCAGCCTTCCAGACACTGAACGCAGTAGCAACGTTAGCATCTGCTTATTGCAACCATCACCTAGCCCAGTGACCCTTCTACTTAGTTCCAAAATAAAAAAAAGTCACAGGATCAAAGTAAAGATTTAAAAAAGATGAAGTATTTTATTCTGTTATAAAATCATAAAGTTTCTGGCAGGGAAGTACTGAAAACTAAGTGGCATTTCGTCAGAGCTTTTTATTTTTAGCTAGTATCCTCCTGCTAGTCTTCTTGGATATACTGGGTATATTGTACAGATACTCAATATAACTGATCCGAGTAGATATTTCATTAAGAACAAGTAGGACCTAATAAACATTGGCATGATGACATATTGCTAAGGTTTCCTGTAGCATCAAATCCTATGGTGTGGGTGTCCCCATCTCACATGAGCCTAAAAGAGTGAGGGTATCATTGTGGATCATCGTTCAAAGGGCACCAGAGGTGGCATCACTGATAGTCCTTCCAGAACCCACGACTGAAGCTGTGGCCCAATTTTAGCTGTGGGTATTGATTTCCTGACTAATTTTGAAATTCACAGTATATACCTCAATGTCATCTGGAGAAGGAAAAAAAGATAAGCTACATCTCCTTTGTGACACCATCTTTACTTTTTCCTTCAGTGTCCTTCATTTTCTATCTTTCCATAGCTTTTGTTTTCCAGACATAAAGTTACCTAGGCTTTCCCATGTGATTCTGACCTCCCCCCCCCATAAATTGTTTAATTTCCATTGTGCATCCAATGGTCAGTTGTCAAATTGGAACTGCTACGTTTATGCATAACCCTGCGCATTTATTGCCAACATGCACACTCATTCTTTTTTTTATGTTATTTTCAGCCTTTAATGTGTTCTGGGTGGGGAATAGTCCATGTTGCTAATACTTTGTCTTTTTTTTTTTTTTAAATCAGACTTCTTTCATTTTTACTATTTTGTTAAAAAAATCTTTCTAAAATACGTATTTGCCTGTAAACACACACACACACACACACACACACACACACACACAATTTAGTCTCTTCTTGGTAGGATCATTTTTGGTAGGTATCATTTTGTAAACGTCACTCTTCCTCTTGTGCCTTATGGAGGCCTTGGGGAAAATCCATGTATGTGAGGCTGTCTTCTCCTGCATGGAATCTCTTCCGTTTGCTGTTGGGTTGATGATTCTTCTGACTTCTTCCTTTCTGTGAGGTCTCACTTCAGCAGTTGATCTTCATCCAGCAGCCCACTTTTCTCAGCCGTTTCCGCATTTCATTTGCAATTTTGGTCATTGAGTACAGAACTCTAGTCTAGCAAAAGCCCGATGAATGTGATTGCTACATTGTACAGCCAATAAGAAAGCAGTAGGGTCCAGTCCAAGGGCGATCCCACCTTTCCTATGGATTAAGAGGATTGATAGTGGAGAGTTAATTCAAAACTTGTGTCTCACTATTGCCCTCACATGCTTCTGTGGTCATTTACCTTTAGTTGATTTCTCTTGGCTTCTAGATTCATAAATGTTTGCATTAGATGTCCTTTCCAGTAAGGTTATGCTTACTTCAGATCTCAAATATTAGGGACTGCCTGGATTTTAAACTTGGCTTTGACACTGATTAGCAGTGTAATTTTGTGCAAGTTACTTATCTTCTTTGTTCTGTGGAATGGGAATAACAATAGAAGCCACAGTATGGAGTTGTGAAGTTGGAAAAAGTGAATATATGTAAAGTGCTGGCCATGGTATCTGGCAAATAACTGCTCATAACCGTTAAAGGTTATTATAATGAAGAGTTTGCGTACAGATCAAATGACAAAAGCTTGTCAGTATACCTGGGTACTTAGTCATTCTTAGTATTACTTCTCTGTTTACTTTTCTTCCTTTTTATTTTTTCAGATTATGTGGCTGCTTTTCAGATATTTGAGGTTTCTATAAGTGTAACAAGCTGAATAAATGGTTTCCCTAAAGTATGCTTGCATATATCCTTTATGTCTCCACTACCATTATACTCTGTACATTCTTCTGTATTCAACCGATGTTTTTGAGGTTTACCATATATCAGACTTGTGCTAAGCTCTTGAGATCCAAAAATGAATGACATTTCCTTGCTTTGAATTGGAGGAGTCTTGTAGGGCACACAGACATGTAAAGCATAATGTGCTAGTGCTATCATCTATAAGTAGGGAGACAGGGAGAACCTTGACTTTCAGAAGTGAGAAAATTCACCTTCTTAGAGCATATATTGTGGGAGCAGAATTTTTGAAGGATAGGTGGAAACTGACCCAGTGAAGTAAGGTGGGGCTTTCCAATAAGCAGATGGAATGGAATGATTGCATGCAAAATTTTCAGATAGGAAGCATCATGTGGACCCTAGTTCATCATTATTTTCCAGTTGTTAGAAGCTTGTAATGAAACAGTTGCCAAAAGTAAGAATTTTTAGCAGGACTTAATTTTGTCTACAAAATGAATCCGTTAAACTAGTACCATCCAGTAACATATAATATGAGCTGATACGCGATTTAGAATTTTCTAGTAGCCACATCAAAGAAGTAAAAAGAAATAGTTGAAATTAATTTTAATGATAGTTTATTTACCCAATATGTCTAATATTATCATTTTAACATATAATCAATATAAAAATTATTAATGATAGAAGTTCTTTTTTGTACCAAGCCTTCATGTTTGGGTGTGCAGTTTATAGTGATATATTTCTAATTCAGTCTCCAAATTTTAAATACAAGGAAAGCCCTGTATTTCAATTTCATAAAATTACAGTTAACAATAGATTGATATACACAAGTTGTTCAAAACATATATAAAAAAATTCTTAGTAACTAAGTCACATATATATTTTAAACATAAAATTAATTATATTTCAATGAAATTAATTACAAATTCAGTTCCTAACTCACACGAGTCTATTTCAGGTATTCAGTAGTGAAATATGGCTAATGACTCCTGTCTGAAACAACATGGCATTAAACTATTTCCCCTTAAATAAGTGAACACAATTTCCCCTAATGCAGCTAAATGTTCAATTCACATCTACAGTACTCTAGTAGCTTCATGAAGTAGTTTATTGATAAGAGCAATTTTTCTACCCCTTTTCCTTCTGAAGTTATCATAATAGCCATCCTTTATTGAGGGTCTACTCTTGCTTCCATGCACCTGTATCCAAAGATCAGTTCTTAGTTGTCTTTTTACTTGACCTTTAAGCAGTGTGGGATGCAGTGATCTCTTCTTTCTCCTGGACATACTCCATTTCCTGGGATTCTTGCCAGCATACTCTCCCAGTGTTCCTTTAACCTAGCTGGTCCTTCTCACTTTCTTTTCCCTTTTATTTCATTGGCCTCTAAGCATTGAAAGGCTTCAGATCTTAGCCTTTGGACCTTTCATCACTCTTTTTTTTTTTTTTTTTGTTTGATCCTCTCCAGTCACATAACTTTAAATATCATCAACATGTTGCTGACTCCCGAATTTGAATCTCTAGACAGAACTTCCTTTGAACTCTACACTCCTACTGCCTAGAGTCATGTTTAATAGACATCTCCAATATAATGTATCTAAAACTGAACTCCTGATTTCCCACCAGCAAGTTCTGCTAGCCTCTCCAGCTTGGGTAATGGTAACTTCATCCTTCCAGTTCCTCTGGACAAGAACCTTGGAGTCATTTTTGCCTCCTCTGTTACAGACTCTATCAAATCCATCAGCAAATCCTGTTGGCTTTACCTTCTAAAATACGTCCAAAATCTAACCCCTCCTCATTATTTGTTTCTGCTACTATCCTGATTGAAATCACCATTATTCTCATCTGGATAATGACAGTAGCCTCCTTACTGTGCTCTGTGTCTCTACTCTTGCTCAGTTCATTGTATTCACGCAGAATTCAGAACATGATACTTTGTATAAACAAACTCCATTGGCTTCCCATGTTGGATTGAAAGCCCAAGCCCCAAGCCTCACAATTCTACTTGCCTCTCGGATCTGATTTCCTCTCCATCCCCTGGGCTTACTGACCTCTGAGCTATTCCTGGAACATGAGCCAAGATCTCCAGGCCTTTGCCCTCACTTGGCACTTGTTCCCTTGGCCTAGCTGTTTCTTCTTCCATTCTGTACAACTTGCTCATCTTTTCAGACGTTTATTCAAGACCTTCACCTTTTCAGGGAGGTCTTTGCTGACCAATAGGCCCACTGCTAGCATAAGTGGAATTTCTGTGTAAATAAAACAAAGGTGCCCATTCTTGAGTCATGCCTCTATATTTCACAGTTGGATAGGAAGACAGGCTCTGGGCTACTGCATCTAAAGGTACCTGGAGTACATTGTCATCTATGGGATTGTCCTCACTAGAGCCAGCTACCTGGAGCCAATTTTGTGCAAAGAAGCAGGCCTTCTTCCTCTAGGTGGTTTCAGCACCCCCCAGTCCCTTCTGCTAGGCACCTTTGTATAGTGTTCCAAATGTGCATTGTTATGTTGACCAGTCCTCCTGCCTTTCATCTCCCTAACCCCTTTGCACTATTTTTTTCCCCATAGTATCTACCACCATCCAGAAAATGGAAATATGGGGCCCCTTGTTCAAAAACATTAAAAATTTTAAGATGGCAACAGCAGAGCATTAGATCAACCTGAGCTCAGGGCCTTGTGAACTTGCACAGACTCTGTGCCCATGGAGCCGGCACTGCCATCATCTGAGAGACTATATATTTTACTCATTTATTTGGTTTATTGTCTGTTCTTCTCTTGAACATAAGTTCAATGGGGTCTTGGGTTTTTCTGTTCCCTTCTCTGTTATATCTGTAGCAGCTAAAAAGATTATTTGTTGAATAAATGAATGTGCTAAGCACTAGGCTATAGGCTTTAAATATATTATCTCTAAAGCCAGTTTTACAGACAGAAAGCCAAGTAAGATAACACTATTAAATCTATTGTCATATGCCTGCGTAGGTGGGGTCAGGTAAGCTGTTCCATTTAGAAAGAAAGAGATACTAAGACTCAGTGACATTTACTAACTGCCCCGAGAGTGAACATCTCAGTGCCAGAGAATTGGTCTTTTTCTCTGGGTCCAACTTCAGGCAACGACTTATTTGTGGCTATTCTGCTTCGAGTGGGTGGAGAGAAAAGTCACGCAAGGAGAGGCAGCCACCAAATGTATTTTGCTGTTTCTCTTCTTTCCCTTGAAAATGCCCTTGATAATAACATTACATACTTTTATGTATCTCTTAAATTATCCCATTTGCTCCACAAAAAAGTCTATGAAAATGAGAGAAATTGTACTTTTCCCTGCTTTATAGATGTGCAATTTGGAATCCAAATTGGCTAAGATTAATCAGCTAGTGAGAAGTAGGTCCCTGCTGGGGTCCCCAGGCTTCTTGCTTCTGCTTCTCTTTGTGCTTTGTTCGAGAGTTGATTTTTAAACAAATGATTCTTTTAATTTATTGCACATTTTTTTCTTGATAAGTGCTTACCATGGTTCTAAGTAATGAATATATGGAAGAACCCTGTCTTTTTCATAAAGCTGTGATTTTTAAGCCGTGTAAATCCCATAATTAAAGTAAGTATATGTGGAGCACCTGTGTGGCTTGGTGGTTGAGCGTCTGCCTTCAGCTCAGGGCGTGATCCCGGGGTCCTGGGATTGAGTCCTGTATCAGGCTCCCATAGGGAGTCTGCTTCTCCCTCTGCCTGTTTCTTTGCCTTTCTCTTTGTATCTCATGAATAAATAAATAAAATCTATTTAAAAAAAGTAAGTATATGTCAAGACTTAGAGTTTCTGATACATTGGAGTTTAAAATTGGTGTGGCATAGCACATCAGGTACTTGATAAGGTGTTCATAAACTTATAAATAGCTGGTCAAATTATTTCATTGATTCAGGGATTAAATGGCAATTTGGTCTGGTGGCTTTTGATGAATTAGAGCATGATGAAGTTTTCTGGAGAACTATGATATAGGCAGTTGTTTATGATGAATTTCTATCAATTGAGAAACAGATTGTATTTCTGGGAAAGGTAGCTTGAAATATTTCTTATCATTTCAGTACTTGGGCTTCTTGGCATTCACTATTGAATAATTATTTCTGGATAATGTTGTCAGAAACCAGACATTCTAAAAATAAAACACACTCTCCTAGAGTGAACTTTTTTTTTCAGGGTAAGTAGTATTAGTGAAACCTAGGACTTTGCGTATAGCAGTTTGCAGTTCTATTTTTTTATCCTGATTCAGTTGATGGTGCTATTCCGTCAGTAATTAGTTATTTCATATACTCATGCCATGTTTAGTTGATGTTTATGAATTCAGCCAAGTGCACTCATTTTTTCATAAATCTTACCTGATCTGAGGCATACAGGTGTTTCTTAGAAATTAAATCTGTTTCCCCCAATGGGCTAAGTATGTAAATAGAATCCCACATTAAATGTGATAAGGCAGTGGTTATCTAAAGAGATCTTTTTGGAAAGTGGAGAATCTTGCAAAAATCAATCTATTTATTTAGATTTTAATCTCAGTGCTTCTCTTATTACTTTCCTGAGTTAGCCATTGGATGCGCAATGTGATAAATATCAAGAGTGATGATGTGGAAGGTTCTCTCCAGAGAAACTCTTGCTCATTTCCAATATTTGAAACACAGTTTTTGAGGTATAGTCAAGCATCTCTGTCAAGTGTCACAAGCAGCATGAAGAAACATCTGGAGAAGTTGAGGACAGTTTATATCCACGCTGAGGCACAGTTTTCCCAGGCAAATGAACATCTATCTACTTGGTACATATTTTTGGCCCCAGGGGTTATTTGGTATCATCTCAGAGTTTAGGTTAGCGTGATAAGAAGGTACAAGTAGCTTACAATTTTGCTCCTTGTGGATGTTATTTCAGTTGATGCTTGGACTCATCATTAATTCCTGATGAGACTGTTGCTTTCCTCCAGTACTTAACATTAGTGTCATTAGCCATGGTGAGAGTTAGGCTTTATTCTTCAATTCTGAGTCTCTGAGCTATTCTGAGCAGGTGTTTTGTGACCTCGGATCACTACCAGCCATTCCTTTTGGGACTTTCTAAGCAGACTAGAGGTGCTGGCCTTCTCCTCTCCCTGATGGGTATGTGCTACTTTAGCCGACCTGCCCATGGGCTTCTGCTTAGGGGGGGATTTAGGGAACAGTATTTATCTGACAGTCTCAGGCAGGGCAGCAGCAACAGGATTTAGGGTGGTGGGTGTGTATAAAGATACTTGGGCTCCAAGGATCTCTTTTACTTTTAGGTTTGGAGGTAAGTCACATAAACTAGGGAAAACTATTACATTTAGAATACACAATGAAAACAAGCATTGGGCACTTAGCTGTGTGACATTGGAGAAGTTACTTTTCTGAACTACTTAACTTTTCTGAAGTCAGACCAGAAGCTAATTTGGCAGAACCCTGATTCAGAGCAAGAGCTGAAATCTCCTTTATCTAGTTTTCTCTATGCTATTTGTATCACTTACCAGGGATACTCTTCTGTTAAATAATATCCACACTGTAAGATTTTTATGAGACTTGGAAATACTCTGCCCATATGTCAGCACAGTGACTAGCTTATAAAGTATTTAATAATAAGTCATTGTTATTTTTACTCTATCTGCTATATTACAACAACTGCTACTATTATTTTGAATACTTTTGGGCCAATAAATAGGTAATGTTTTTTTAAAACCCCGAGTCGAAGTTCTATATCAGGAACTTCATATACACAGTTTTATTTAATCTTCATGACAAGCTAATAAGGTAACTCTTATCTACCCCTTATATAAATGTGGAAAGTGCAGCTCAGACATTTTAAGAATATTTTTGTTAAGAATCTTTCAGAGATTGAACTGGGATTTGAAGTCAGTCTGATCCCAAATTTTATGTTTCTTCTGTGTTGCCATAAAGGATCTGAGATAAATCTAGAAATGAAACAAATTCATGTTAGCCTTCATGAATGAGCATGAGTATCTCCTTTACCTTGACCTCCGTGGGTCTTTTTCACTATGTAGAAATAGTTTGGGGAACTTGGTAAGAAGCTCAGTGGGGCAAACTCAATTTTCTGTTAGTTTCCATGATTGCCTTGAATCGGCTCAGCTTTCATGAGTTCCTTAGTCCCAGCAGACAGCTGCTTATGGCCTAGGGAAGCCTACTAGTAGCTAACATTTGATTTGGTGGCTCCATAATGCAGCAAAAAGTCTACCACACAGACTCATTTCCAACGGCCTCATAAAATATTAAG
Organism: Canis lupus baileyi; assembly: GCF_048164855.1. Taxonomy (NCBI): domain Eukaryota; kingdom Metazoa; phylum Chordata; class Mammalia; order Carnivora; family Canidae; genus Canis; species Canis lupus. The sequence continues at coordinate 7,244,608 of NC_132848.1, read as the reverse complement.
GAGTCAACTCTGCTAGGAAGAGGAAGGATACAGGAAGGTTAACAGCACCACTTGGGTGCAAAAAACCTAGAGCCTATTGAATAGAAAAGGACTGTGGTGGGGGCCTCTTCTGGGGCAGTACAAGACATAGGGTATGCATGCCCTCTCTCCTTTCCTTGCTGTACCACCATCTGCTTTTCACTTTCCACCTCTCTAGCTACACCACTGGGTTGTCACCTGAAAGTTTCTTTTCGAAATTTAAATACAAGTAGCAAAGGAAAATAACATCGTGTCATGTGATTACAGCCCTTTGTCTTTTGCTCCAAAGGACACCATCCGTGATGGAATTGGTGGACTGTGTTTGTGGTGACTCTTCAGAGACCACTCCCCAAATAGGAAAATCTACAAACCATTTCTTCCCTTTGAAATAGAGTCTGGGTGCTTCTTGTTTATGTGCATTAGCAATATATATTATTTCATTACTTTGGATAAGGAAGTTAGTTTTTTGGTACAAAATTAATTTGAAATGAGTCAGGGATTTGTAATGTTACTTGATGTAGCTGAGGGGGAAAAAGGGTAGGAGGCAAAGGAGGAAATTTATGCTTAGGTGTTGTAACACTTGCAAGGAATGAAAACATTGGCGAAGCAGGATTCTCTCCAAATACATTTTTGTAGGCAAGCAAGAGCCCCATATACAGAGTTTTGATTATATATAGAAATTTCCTGGCATAAACGTGATATAAAAATTGGTTTGAAAAAAAATTGGTTTGCTATATATTACTTTTTGTGTTCCAGAAGATTTCCCAAAGAAGATAATTCATCTGATAAAGTTGCCATATAAGCCCACTGTGCATTTAAAACAAAAGACCTTGTAAGATTACAAAATGACAGTGACCACCGGGGACTCATACAGCTCGAGTAAACGGCACCTTCCATACTGGAGATTAAAATAGCTCATTTCTCTTTAGTTTCTGAAACTTCTGGGAAGCAGAGCGGACTCGGGATTTGGCGTGTGGTGTAGAGTTGTGTAAAAGGTGAGCTGCAGCAAAAATGCACCGTGGGCTTGGAGATTCCTCAAGGTTGCTGTGAGGAGGAATGTGATAATCCCTGTATGGCTTTCATATAATATGCTAATTACAGAAAGGCATTAAAAGGTATCCAATTTCACAGCAGCTGGACACTACTGTGTGCTCACACAGCATAAGGTCAGGCATTGTGCCCTCTTGATTACACTGATTTGAAGTAGAGTGCTACAATATTTGTGTCTCAAATTAAGTATTTTGATGTATCAGGTGAACCAACGTATCTGAGATTTCCAATCTAACGTAGGCATGCAGCAAGAGGAGTAGTTTTGATGTGCCTGAAGCGGGGATTAATCATGAGTGCTGAAAGACAACACATGAAATGGATCAGTTTCCAGTAATCCTAAAATTGAAAAAAAACAAACAAACAAACCAAAAAACAGCCAACCCACAGTAATATACATTACTCAGATTGCCTTATGAAAAACTGCTTATTTATGATAATGATTAAACTGATGGTGGCAGAGGAATGACAACATGTTGAACAGCCTAATTCCTTTCGCTCTTCTGATGTGTAGAAAAAGGAAATAAATTATCTCTCATCTGTCCATCTAGTCATTTATTTTTATCAAACCAACCATCACTTAGCCTGAGTGGGAGACAGATTCTCACTGTATTTATTACGGTGTTGGCACCGGATCACTTGTGTCATGGAATTCTCTTTAGTATTTAACGTCAAGGCTCTCAAAGGAAGTGCTGCTCCCATGTGGACCATTGTCCCTCGTGGCATCCGACAAATTGGATTACAGACGGTGCCGTGCAAGGGCATCAGTTACCCCCTCTCTCGTGCAGAGCACTATAAGGGGGAACTAAAAATTCTGAAGATAGGTTCCATGGTCTTGAGGAACTTAAATCTGGTGAGAAAGTCTTTTGGAGATACCTGCTGGATCTGATGTCCTAGTGCTGAGTATATAAATGGTTTGTGCTACTAGATGGAGGCAGGTAGAGAGCATGATGGTCAGGGGCTTTGTAAACAGCTTTTCGAGTCTTGGGTTTGCTGTGAGTAGCTATGAGGTCTGCACAATAGAGCGGATCATAGTGTTTACCCATAAGGTTGCTGTGAGGAGGAATGTGATAATCCCTGTAAACTATTTAGCATGAAGGATATCACACACTAAGCGCTCAGGGCATGTCTCCTGTTATTATTGAAGTGGCTTCTGAGCATTCAAGGAGTACACAGATGTCAGCTTCTGTGTGTTTCTTCATCTGAACTTAGCTCTTGAGGCAACTCTGGGGAAAAAAGATTTAATCTTGCCAATTTGAGGTTATACAGTCGCTCTCATTTAAAATGTAAGTCTAGGGATGCCTGGGTGGCTCAGCGGTTGAGCATCTGCCTTTGGCCCGGGGCGTGATTCCGGGGTCCTGGGATCGAGTCCCATGTTGGGCTCCCTGCATGGAGCCTGCTTCTCCCTCTGCCTGTCTTTCTGTGTCTCTCATAAATAAATAAAAAATAAAACAAAATAAAATGTTAGTTTATTTTGGGTGAATTGTCAGATTCAAAGTTCTTCTATTTCTCTTCTCTTTGCCTTCTGCCTAAAGCTGATCCTAAACTCCAAGGGGGCTCTTTGATGGTTTTGGCATCAAGGAAATATCAAGTGATCTGATTGCTTTTCATTTGCCATCTGCTGCTGTTGTATTGATGTATCTCCAATTTTTTTCTGTGTGGAAAGTGCATGGGGATTGATCTATGTGAGCTTGGTGGATTTCCTCTCGTGACCTGGCCCCATCTTGGCTCTTGATACTGAATTGCCCATCCAGTTCTATTGGCCTCTTGACTCTGTAGCCCTTGCAAACTCTGCTTAACGAGATTATTTTGATCATTATGATTTTCAGTGATTCTAACTCTTCAAGAAGAGTATGTTAGAGATTATGATAACACAAGCTGAATAAAGGCGCTAAGCTTGTGTGACCATAAATAAATCTCTTTGGGGCCAAGATGGCCAATAAGTGATGGAATCTATAAAAACAATTAGTTTGCTTACCAATTACTGTAACTGAAATTTGACCTCAAGTGTTTGTGTGTAAGACATGGGTTCTTTTCACTGTTGCCACCACCACCTCAATTATTTTTTTAAATATACACTTTTCTTACTAAACTGTACTTTCAATTATAAAGGGAGAGCCTATATTCCACCTACAACAGGGCTAAGAACATTCTGTTACTCTGGACCTCCTTGATTATATGCTAAGGAGTCCATAGAGAACCACAGGTTCTTTACCATTCTTTCCAAATGCCCTCAGCCTTGCTGTCACGTTCTCCCTTGAGCCCACTTGGACTAGCTTTGTTTGCTCTTCATTTCTTTAAAGTTATTCCCCACAAGACTCCACACTTCTCCCACCTTCTAAATCCCATCAGCTGTGTCTGTCTCCTGTTCTCTCTCCTCCTCTCACTCTTCCTATCTCCCAAAACTTGTCCTCTGGGCCTTTCAAGGTCCATCATAAGCACAACACCCATATTCTCATCCTTTGCTCTGGATGGTTCTTTTACCTCCTTGTACAAATAATTACATGACTCTTCGGAGGATTTTGTTTCTCTTGCAGATGATCTCAAGTGGTGACTTTCCCCCTCCCATAGCCTGCCAAGGCTGGAGATGGGGAAGGTTTTTCCTTGTTATTTGTTGCCACTTTTAGATTGTTCTCCTTTAGTTCTTCCTGAAACACCACAGGGTTGAATCCCATGTTGGCAAACTATTTGATCCTCTGCCTCTCAGGGTTCATATCAACTGATCCTTGAATCGTTCTTCCATATTTATTTCTTTTTAAAGAGTTTATTTGTTTATTCATGGAAGACACACAGAGAGAGGCAGAGACACAGGCAGAGGGAGAAGCAGGCTCCCCATGAGGAGCCTGATACGGGACTCGATCCCAGGACCCTGGGATCATGCCCTGAGCCCAAGGCAGATGCTCAATCACTGAGCCACCTAGGCATCCCTGTTCTTCCACATTTCTTGATAATTTTAACTCCGGCCACTGTCCATTACTATTCCTGTTTTAATTCATGGCAGTCTTAATATACATAATCCTTCCAACACCTTGACACCTAAGTTTCTTAAACTCCTCTAGTCTCGTACTGCTTCCTGCCTCAGCCACCAAATCCCATGGTCATTCTCTGGACTTTGCATTACCAGTAACTATAACCCATATGTAATTTCAATTTCAGCTGTGCTGCCCTCTGACCACCCTCTGTGATCTTTTAATTTAATTCATTTTCCTCTCCTAACATCCTTCTAATATCCTTCATTAATCCTTCAACCCTTTAGGATCTTCAACTGATTAATCCTACCATCTTTCTACCATCCTTCAGTTGCTGCTTTCTTTGAGGAAATCTTCACCTAATTTTGATCTCTCAGTCCACCATACTCACTGCCTTGCAAATATCAATCCAGTTGATTTCTTTTGCTTCTCCATACTTGCTTGGAGAAGCACAACCTTCTTTACATCCAACTGCTCTGTTTCTGCACTATGTAGCTGATTGATCTTAGAATAACACCAGTTGACTGGTATCACTTTAAACCTACAACCATATACCTCAAAAGAGTCTTGAATGCTTCTTGGGAATTGTCATGTCCTTCACTTGTTTTACTCTTCTGCTCTCTGCATGCCTATTTTACTATTTCTTCTCTGTCCTCAAAGCCCAGAACCTCTTCTTATCTTCTATCTTCCTGCCTCTTCCCATAGAGTGGTGGTGCTCAACCCTATGGGCCTACTAGGATCACCTAGGAGTCTTATAAATTTACTGATGCCTCAGCTCTTGCATTGGACCAGTTAAGTCAGAACTTGTTAGTCGGGGCCTGGGTATTAAAGACTTCTCAAAAAAAAAATAAAGACTTCTCAGGGGATATTTCTGTTCAGCCAGCATTATGAACCATTGCCACAGAAGTATCCCTGTTCCAACTAAAGCTAATTTTTCCACTTGTTCACCAGCTCCTATTTCCTCTCACCTCCCACGGACAGAACTTTAGTGATTCCCCCTTTTCTTTGTATCATCAGTTATTCACCTCTCTGATGGATTCTCTATTATTTTTTTTAAGTTCTTTTTACTGCACTTCCCTGTCAGTTCTGTTATTTTTATATCCCTTTGCAATAAATCTTGCTCTCCTTCCAGCCTCTCTGACAACAAATCTCATCTGACCCATGTGTCACCACTCCTCTAAGGCTGCTCTTTCTGAGATAACCAAAGACTTCCACATTGGCTAATTCTCAGGTTCAATTCTTAGTCCTCATTTTGCTTGATCTATTAACAGCATCTGACATAGTTAATCACACATTTTTTAAAAGATTGATTTATTTTAGGGTGTGCACATGAATTGGAAGGGCAGAGGGAGACGGAGAGAGAATCTCAAGCAGACTCTTATGCTGAGTACAAAGCCCAGTGTAGGGCTGGATCTCACGACCCTGAGATCAGGACCTGAGCCGAAACCAAGAGTTGGACACTTAACTAACTGACCATCCAGGTGCCTTGGTCACACATTTCTTGATATGATTCTTTATTTGGCTTACAGCACATCATACTCTTGATTTTTCTCCTATCTTATTTTCTCCCTGTCTTCTCTACGGGTTGCTTTTCTTTTCCCTGCTCTTGCCATGTTGGTGAGGCCTTGGGATCAGTTTAATCCTCTTCTCTTTTCTGTACACACTTATCCATAGTGATAGTACCTAGATCTATATCTTTCTGCTAATGGCTCCCAAGCTGATATTTATATCCAGATCTCTGTCCTTAACTCTTCACATATATGCAAGTTGTTTAACTCAGCAATTCCATGGAGAGCTGATACACATCTGATATCTTTTTCTATCTCAGGTAGTGGAAATTCTATCCTTCCATTGCTCATTGCTCAATCCTCAAACCTTAGAGTCATCTTTAAGACCTCTTTTTCTTATCCCCACATTCAATCTATTGGTACATCTTCTTACTGTACCTTCAGATTCTATCCAGTGTCTGGCCACTTCTCACCACCTCCCCTGTTATCAGCCTGGCCTAAATCACTATCACTTTGACTTGGACTAGTACATAATCTCCAGACTGCCCCCCACCCCCCGCCTGCTCTCTGCCCTCCCCTGAAGTATATCTTAATCAAGAAGCCTGAGTGATTAATTTCCCACTGAAATTAGAGCTTGTCATTCCTCTGCTCAAACACTCCTGTGGCTCTCTTTGCCACTCAGGGTAAAAACCAGTCCCCCTTAATGGTCATTTAATCCCATAATGATTTGGCAACCATTTTCTTTCTGGTGGCTCATACTGTTCCCCCCCCCTTTTTTTAAATTTATTTATGATAGTCACAGAGAGAGAGAGAGAGACAGAGGCAGAGACATAGGCAGAGAGAGAAGCAGTCTCCATGCACCGGGAGCCCGATGTGGGATTGGATCCCGGGTCTCCATGATCGCGCCCTGGGCCAAAGGCAGGCGCCAAACCGCTGCGCCACCCAGGGATCCCCATACTGTTTCCCCTTTATCCTATCTTGTTCTCACTACACTAGCCTCTAAGCCCACAAATCTCATTGACTCTTGGCTTTTGCACTGGCATTTCCAGAGGGATTTTTGCCCCAAATATTCACTAGGCTATTCTTCATCTTCTTTAAGCCTATATCCTCTCAATGAGGGCTTCTCTGGCAACTCCTCACTTTCCCTTTTGTTCATAGCATCCTAACCTTACTATCATACTATTATATTATTCGAGTCTTATACTATCCTGTACAGCATATTTACTAACAGTATATTGTCAATTGAAAGAATGTATATTCTTTCACAATTCACAGTCTCATTTAGTGTCTTAAGTTGGTGCTGATTTGTTTCATCAGTCATATACTATATTGACACTATAGATATTTAAACTTTAGTGCTTGATAATGCTTTAAGTACTTCAAAAATTGTCTTCATGATTATTAACTATTTTTAAATTTCACATATGATAATTTCACATTGGTAATGAACTAATGGGACTGAGAAATTTTAGCATGAGTCAACATTAAGAAAGTGAAGTGGAAAATGGAGGATATTATGCTGATAAGCTAGGCCAAAAAATGCATTTGCCTGAATGAAGCAATTGAAACAGATCTTACTGTTTTGAGTTGAGTGATTAACTATCATTCATTGCCCCACTTCCCCCTTTCCTATTCTCACTACAGATTTAGACTCAGTGATCAAATGAGATAAATGAAGAAATTGCCCGTTATGCAATTACAATTAGAAAACAAATACAATGATCAGAAAGATTGCATTGGGGAGGTAATGGTTGATCTGAATGTTTCACAGATGGAAGATATTTAGCTATTGAGAAAGTCACTTACAAGGCTTTCTAGCAAAAAGTGCAACATGCCAGAAGGCTTATATGGGAGAGATGGCAGTGAACATGTGGAAGGTAGTATCTGGGCAAGAGGGAAGGGTTGTGTGTGAAAGATACAGTGAATATTAAATTAACAGGTCTTTTGGTTGGTTCCTCTATGCCCTATTATCCAAAGATATCTTCTGAATTTCAAACAGAGTATCAGAAATAAGGAAGCCAAGAGGGATATGTGGTCTTGATAGTGTAAGTAATTCCTTGAGGGGAAGTGGAAATCAATATGTTGTAATAATGAGAACTAAAATTAATAATTGCTACAAATTACTTAGTGGCCACTCTAGGCAGCATGCTATATGCTTTACACACACTTTCTTATTGACTTCCTGTGACAACCCAAAGAGATTGGAGCTAAGATTCTCATCCCCATTTTGCTAAAGAAAAAATATGGTTGGGATTGGCAAATGGCAGGTGTTACCTCATATCTTTCTGAACCTAGAGCTCTTAACCATGGCACCACTATTTCCCAGAGAGCCTGCTCTTGCTAAATATAGGGACTACTCAGCCCCATGTTACACGTACCGAGTTACAATCTCCAAGGATGGAGCACTAGTCTGCATTTTAAACAAGCATGTTTCAATATGACAGAAGAATCCCTCAACTATCCAATACTGCCTCTCTACACTGCATGTATTCCTAAGATTCATGAAGCTCCTGAACAAATTAATGTCCTTTGTTTCTAAAACTTATTCTCTTCCATGGGGCTAGGCTCTGCCTGCTTGCTGGCCAAATTTTGTTTGTTTTGTTCTTTATTGCATGGCTTCTTGAGCCTTTAGATTCATGTCTGATAGAGGAATTGTGTGACTTCGATAACCTATATCAAGGTAGCAAACATTCTATTAGGGTCGCTAGTAGAGTGTGCCCCCCCCCCACCCCCCGGAGGTAGAATTAGCCTGGCCTGCTCTAACAGGCAACAGGGAAAAATGCACTGTCCCCAAGTACCCACCACCAGCTCATTCCCTTTGATCTCTACTTACTAAGCTTCCTGATAAGTCACTCTAAAGAGCACAGGTCAGTTATGGGTTTGTGGTGGGAAAAGGGGGTGTTATGGGAGGGTATAGAGTTCAATCAAATAAAAGGAATAAATATCTAACGATAAAATCTTTATCATAAGTGGAATGCTATGGTTTATTAGGTAGTGAGTGAGCCCTTCATCAATGGGCATAATCAAGCAGAGTTTGGAAGCCTTAGTGCCAGGGATACTACACGAGAAATTGGATATAACTGTGATCTTACCATTAAAGAAAACAAAATGTTTAATTTTTAGTAGGTGAAAATTATTTAAAAATTTTGCGCATTCCTTTCAAAATACTGTCTGGGCTTATATTCATAGGGGCAATTGTTATGCTTTTCTTACTGTTTTTATCATTTTACAAGTGCTTTCCTTGTCAGAAGAAAGTTTCCATACCCAACAACTTCAGATCTCTGCCATTAAGGCAGTCAGCCAGGTTCTCTTGACAATTACCCCTCGTGATCTTGAATACTCATTTTTCCCTCTCCTATCTTTTGTAGATTCAAATGGCAGGACTGGGGGCTGGGAGATCCACATGACTCACTCTCCTTGCCTTGTGCAAGTTCTTACTACTCCCAGTTGGGCATTTAGGTTAATTAGACATGAATGACAATGATGTGAGTGAACTTATCATAGTTAATGTAGCTATTAAGAATACATTTCCATGCAGCATCTGTACATAATTTGGATAAGGAAGCATAAAACCTGAAATATATCCTTTCTTAATTATTTTTCAAGCAAAAATGGAGAGCACCTTAGATTAATGCGAAATTTTCACTATGATCCTGTCAATTGGGAGCAAGAGATTTATCTTGAATTCACACTAGATTTACTGTGACACATGGCTCAGGTATCCCTAATCAGAATTTTTTTCTGAGTAAAAGTGGGATGAAAGCAAAAGCCAGAGGTAGATAAGTTACCAAGCTAAGAAATCATAGAATAAAAAAGCAAAAACATTGAAATGCGACCAAAAGATGAAAAGTAGATACAGATAATAGAGTTGTCAGGTAAATTTTGAATAGCCTCAAAGATAACTTAGTCACACTTTACTTTGGGCTGGCCATATTACAGCTGGAGAGTAAAAACAGTAACAATATAAAAAGAACTACCATTTATTAAACTTTTGCTTTAAATTTTTGAAACCATACCAAATATTACACATATTACATCACAGTTAGTCCTTACAATCAACCTTTGAGGAGTGTAATGAAACATTCTGATCCCTACTGTGTGGAAGTTGAAATGAGGAAATGAGAGGCTAATCAACTTACTGAAGGCCAAGTGGTGGGCAGCTGTAGAGCTGAGGTTCTAACACAGATGTAACAGCCCTCAAAGCCTATTTCTTATAGCTATTATGATACATATTTTCCCTTTATTATGTTTACTTCTGGATCTCATCTTTTAGAATGGACATGGATAAACGGGAAGCTGTCCAGAAGAGTGATTTCAGTGGCAAAGGGTTTCATGCCATTTCATATGAAGAAGGGCTGAAGGCCTTGGGGAGATAGCTTAAATCATTCAAGAAGAAGGTGATAGCTATCTTCTAGTATTTAAGAATATCCACATGGATGGGGACTGTGACTTCATTTAAATGGTGTGGGATCAGGATTTACTGGGAAAATGAGTTTGTCCTAATGGATTGGTGAGGGTGATTTCTAGAATATGTGGGTCAGCTACTTGATGGGGATCTTATAGAGAAGGTTGGATGGTTGTTTGGACTGTACGCACTTATGATCCCTTCTAAATCTTAAACAATATTAATCTAGGAAATAGAATTGTAGAACAGTTGCAGATCACCTCCAGCTTATGACACATTTTCTTATGCTACATATATAAAAAAAGTTTTTTTTTTTTCTTAATAGCCTGTCTTTCCAACTGGAAGGCAGCTATTTAGGAAATAAAAGCCTTGTCTCATTCTTTGTCAACTCTAGTTCCCTTGCCTGGCATACAATGCATGCTGAAATGCTTGTTGAACAAATCCGTAAATGGTATATAATAACTTTATAGTGAAATCTTGAGGACATAATGGAAGATCCTACAATCTAGCAATGAGAATATTTTTTTAGAAATCTCCTTTGAGGAAAAGTCTCTCAAGTTTCATGTTTACTTTTCGGTAGCCTTTATTTATTGATGGACCAGGAGAGTTACTACTGAAGTAGCACTAATCATTTTCATGGGGCTGAGAGTGACTCATAGTTTCAGATGAGTAGGCTTTCCAAATAAGGTGTTTCCAGTGTATGGATATTCACAGTGATTGCCCAAACCCCTACAATTTGGACCTCTGAGCTATGGGGAGCAGTATGGTGAATGTGATACCCATATTCTGGGCCTCTCCCTTACTTCTAGCGTGAGGCTAGCTTAAGACCCTTAAATGTATTATTGGATCCTAATGATGGCACATGGCATAATTATGAAGTAAATGAAGTTTGACTTTAGTATCTTCCAGCTGAACTTTTAATATGTCTCTCCTTATACTGCCTCAGATTCTACCCATGAATCTTCATCCTTAAAGTTAAGGCATCAGGGACTAGTGTGAGGAGAGAGAGATGATTAGGATGGATTTCCCCGCATCTCATCAGTCGTTTTGCCTTGTAGTAAAGATGGGTCTGGTCTTTACATGACATTATTATAATTGCTTAGAATAGGTGTAAGGAATACATTTCTCCATCACAAAAATCTTACAGTGTTAGTGCTTTTAGTGATTGAGTGGCTATCTAATCTAAATCCAGCAAAGTTTAAGTGTCCTGCCTCAGGTCATTTGGGGTATCATACAGATGAGTTGTCTTCTTTCCATCCTGGGCTTCTATCCCTGTGCCACTCAGCCATTTCCAAAAGTTCTTATTTAAATATTTGTTTCTTTTTTCACCTTTATTCTGAATACAATGAAATCATGGTCCTTTGGACTTAGCTTTTGGGGTCTTTTGAAGGGTTGAGAAGCTATCGTATCCAGCTTCTGTCATCTGACTGTCCTGAAGTATTCTTTGAGGCTGGGCATGGCTTCCTTAAAGGCATGTGTTCCCCTGCGAACACATGGTGGCTTTCTTGCATAGAGGACTTTGGAGCCTATGATTGTTGACCTTATTCAATTGCTTAAGAATTAAATTACTGAGAAAATGAAGTTGCACAAAAATATTAATAAAGAATGTTATAAATATTTGAAAGTCAGGATCTTGATCCCTATCCTCTCAGTCCCTGTGATTCACATCCTCCTGACTTCAGTGGTATAAAACAGAAAGGAATGTGACCCATCCGTTGAGGCCAGGATCATAGGCTTTCAAAATGCCATCTTAAGTAATGCAACCTCCCAGTTTTTTTCTTTCTTAACAAAAACTATCGGATCAGAGTTACTTCTAGGGATTATTGTGTATAATAATTAGCACATACCATATTATATTTTGAGAAATGTTGGAGGCTCTGTATTTTAAATGGCAATTGATGATGCAGACTTCTTGGATCATTTAGGGATGGGCACTTTGTTGAGTAATCAGAACCATTTTCTGTGTGGATTCCTTTCCTAGCAGCCTCTTTTCTCACCTATTTTTCTTTCCTCATTCATTCTTTCTGAGTTTTCATTCTAGGATACTAAAGCCTATAGCCTCACAACTGGGAGAGAAGATTTTTTGTGGTTACCTCCTTAGTAATTATTGCAGAATGTTTTAAAAACTTTTCAAATTTGACGCCTTTAGCCGTACATCACTTATGGGCAGATTTACTACCACTCTCTATTATACTACAGTAGAACTGCTTCTCTCACATATCACCATTATAGATTTTCTAAGTTCTTAAGTCCATGATCCCAGGCCTAGAAGGCTGCTGTCTTTCTGAGATAGGATGAAGCTCACAAGTTCTTAAACGAGCTAACTAAGATCAGAATTGAAACCCTTGGCTTACGTTCAGGTCCATTTTAATGTTCTTTGAACTTTCTGTGATTCTCCTGTTTTATCATGGTCATTTAAAATATATTTTTGAAGAGGCAAACATTTCTGTTCTAATAGAAGAGGAAGTAAAAGAAGAATTTGTTTCTACACTTAGATGTTGGCATGATGGTGTTGCTGTAAGCAGTGGTTCCAGGGAAGATGGTAAAAAAAAAAGGGAGCCAAGTCAGGACATTTGCTTGTCTTTTTTGTCTTCTGGGTCTTATTTTTCGGTAGCTAAAACTTTGGACATTGTGTTTTTTTGTTTTTGTTTTTGTTTTTTAAATTTATTTACTTCTCTTAGAGAGGGGGGAGGCCAGAGAAGTCTTAAGCCATCTCCTTGCCAGACACAGGGCTCCATACCATGATCCTGAGATCATGACCTGAGCTGAAACCCAGAGTTGGACACTTACCCGACTGAGCCACCCAGGCAGCCCTCTGTTTTGTTTTGTTTATTTATTTATCTATTTATTTATTTTTAAAGGTTTTATTTATTTATTTATTCATGAGAGACGCAGAGAAAGAAAGGCAGAGACATAGGCAGAGGGAGAAGCAGGCTCCTCGAGGGGAGCCCAATGTGGGACTTTATCTCAGGACTGCAGGATCATGCCCTGAGCTGAAGGCAGATGCTCAACTGCTGAGCCATCCAAATGTCCACCTATGTTTTGCTCTAAAAAGGAGCCGTGAAAGACTGAACTTACGTTCTAGAATAGTGTTGATCAATGAAAATATGGACAATTTATATATACATATATACATTTTTTGTTAGCCACATTAACAAATAAAAGGGATGATATCAATTTTCACATGTCAATGTATTTTATTTACATGAATACATCCAAAATATTATTGCTTCAGCATGTGCCACCCGTCACAATTCAAGTACTCAGTAATCACATGGGGCCAGCAGCAACTGCGTTGGACAGCATGATTCTGGAGTGAGAAAGAATTACATGTGTTTAGCTCAGCACAAACTTCAATGTAAATAGCGAATTGTAGAGAATTAAATTACTGTGTGGTGACTTTAAGGAAATTATCTTTCTGGGCCTTGGATTTCTTGTATGTAAAATAGAGAATTAATAAATGTCTAGAGTTATGACTTTTAAAGAGATAATGTATGTGATGTGTTGAGCACACAGGCACTTAGTAAATTGTAGCTCTGAATATTATTAGACTCCACTGAGGAGTTTGGATGATAATTTTAAGTTTCTCCTCTCCAAGGACAAGATGAAAACTATAAGCTTTCTGGGGACAGGACATTAACTTCTGTTTAGCATTGGTTTGGTTCTTCTTTGAGGTTCTCTGCATCCTCTGCTGTGGCCTGTGCTGTCTGCATTTTGATTGCTCACTTCGCTCTTCATAGCCTTGTTTGTTGGGTCCTGGCTGCCATCCTGATATTTCCCCTTCAAGTTCTTGACATCTCTCATTCAGGATCCTTGCAATCAATCCTGATTTTGCCCCCAAGTTTATTTGTGACTCACTGTCTAGGCTTGATGCTTGCTTTCTGCTTCTCTGGCATCAACCCCAGTTCTATTCTTGCTGTATCCCAGAAAATAAACTAGGGCAGATAACCCTGCTCAACTGAATGCATGAGAAGTATGGGCTTTCTAAAGATTTGGGGTGATTTTTAATATCTGTACCTAAGCCTGACAAGGAATTCCTTATGGGACTTAGATTGGAAGCCATTTGACTAATTTGAAGTGATATGTGAGTGCAAAATGTCATGATTTAATACAACTTCTTTTGGAGGTACATGGAATTTGCTCGACGTGGAAATAATGAGTGTAAGAGAAATGGTGGCATGGTTGTTTGTTGAGAATGTTGGGAGGATTGGGCCAATCCCAATGCCTCTTTGCTTGAAATGTTGCCCAAAGTCTGGGCAAAGGTGGGAGTACAGAGTAGAGAAACTGGGAGGGGAGCTTCCTGCTGCTGAGTAATTATGAGTGCTAATTATGGTAAATGGCTAATTTCTTTTGGTTGCATGTTGGATTTTTTGTTTTGTTTTGTGTTTAAATGCAAAAACCCAAACCCAGAGAAGCTTTCCAATCCAATCTTAAATGAATGGCTGAGAAAGCATAATATAAAATAAACACGACTATTTTCTTCTGAAAATTGTGAGGACAAAATACCAAGAAATATGACCTTTGTGAACATCTGCACGTGATGTAACTCCTCAGCCATGCAGGGAACTTGTGGGCAAATTACTCATTTTTGCAAGTTGTAAAGACAAATAGTGAAACGTCTGATATTTCAAGCAAGTGCCTCCCAAATTTGACTTGTCCCAATCATTGGCAGTGTCAGGGGCTGATATTACCCACTTTTGAAGAAACAGATGGTTTAGAGCTGCAGGGGGCAAGTTTCTCAGCAGTGATGGCAGAGGAGGTGCTAATTATGGGGGGACGGGTTGGTTTCACTCTGCTGGATGGAGTCTCTACCTTCATCTAGATTTAAGACCCAGTACAATTCTTGCCTCTTTTACAGCTTTTCCTGAAGTATATTCTTTCTTCTTTCAGTATATTTCTCTCTGTAGCACAAATTTTGTGAGAATCAGACATAACCCTGAGCTAGTTGCTCTCTAAGTTGTCTTGACCAGCCTATAAAATCTTAATGTTCTTAAGGTTTCTCATGGTTACATTTTATTTTCCAATTAAACTAGAAATTCCTCAAAAACCAGGGCTGTTATTTATAGCACTTTAACCCCCCAGACCAGACCAGCAGGTGTTTGTTGATCCCAAAGTGAACCTCTAGGGAGAATGTTGTCCATTCTCTGAGAGACAGGCTGAGTCATAGCTTGTCAGCCACTTGATTCAGTTGGTTGCTGACAGCAGGAGGGAGCAATCTTTCCATCATTCTCTACTTAATAACCTAAGTTATGCTCCTAGTGTACACGCTGATACATAATACCAGTGAATAAGAGAGGATTTCCTTTCATACTGTGGATTGTAGCCCTAAGTTCCATGAATCCTCTAGTCAATGCCTTGTCCTGAGAGACTGAGAGAGAAGAGAGTAGGGACGGGTCCGCATAACCACCAGCTAACACGCACACATACAGAAGAATGTTCATGACTTTGTTGGGCACTTGGTTTTTTGCATCGTATTGAAAATTATTTACACGATTGAATTCTTGTGGTCAGGGACTTTGCCTTCATCCATCCTTGTCTTGCATCATAATCTCCTTTAATAATTATTTGTTGAATAAATGTAGCCTCTTTACATGTTTAAAAAGGCAGTGAGTATATCAGTTGTACCTTTAAAGAATCAAGAAAATTTTTCCTTAAGTTCGTCTCAGTGAGTATTCCAAACTTTTACCACTTCAGACCGTACTCAAATTTCCCACTTGAGTTTTCTCCAGCCTACGGAGTCTTTTAATTTACAGAAAACTAGAAGCCTTTAGATATGACCACTCTCATATCCTCTTTCCCCCCTTTTATAAACAGTGAAAGATTTCTTGCCTCTTCTTTGGTGCACTTGCTGTTTAGTCCCTTCTCATTTGCCTCTCTATCCCCCATTGGTTGCCTAACCTTTGCACCATCCTGACACTTCTTATGCCTCTTGTCTTTGATTGTCTTCATCTCCTTTTCTTGTATTTTTAATCTACACATCTCCTCCTGGAGCTCGGAATCTTATCTAAAGACACCCTTCTGGTCAGCTTTACTGGTGACAAGAATCTGTGTGCCTTACTTATTACCCTTGTATTCCTAGGCACTATTGGGATGCTTTCAGGTTGTATGATTTTTTTTTCCTATTTTAGTAACTCACTTCCATTTTCGCAAACGAGAAAATAAAACCTTGAAAATGTTTTGACTTCAAGGTCAAAATGCTCGTTATAGTTTACGAATTTGTGACTGACTCCTTATCCTGTGCAGAGCCTTGGACGCCTTTCTCTGCAGATTTCCTGATATGTGGACATCCTTCATTGTGTCCAAGGGATTACAAACTGTCATCTCTGGTAACTCTCTGACAGTGAAAGGCAGGCTCCTTCACGCAAAACTTGCTGCCTGAAATTGCACGATTGGATTGCTCCAGGATTAAAAATTACACTTGAGGCCAGAGAATAAACTGACTTTGGGGAAAAGTTATTATCAGTGTGGCTTAGGTTTGTAAAGAATGCAGCACCCTGATCATACAGTGAAATAAAGGGATGGGAAAGACCATGAGATATTATCTAGTTCTCCCTTGTTCTCAAATACATGCAAAACTATGTTTATGTTCTTCTCTAAAGAGATTTTCCTAAATTTACAGGTAATAGGTTCATGATCTTCAATGATAGTGTCTTCAATGGACTATCATTTGGTGTCATATTTTGGTGTCTGGATGATGATTCTTGGCAGTCTCGAAGTTCTGGGACACCTTGTTCCACATATCACTGGGCTTGACACTTTCAAAATCTCTAAAATCCATGTCCTTGTAGTTAGGTTTATGACATCCTTATAACTTGCAGGCAGTGATACTCTGCAATGTGGTGGAACATAGGTGACTTTTCTGTATTTTCCAAGTTAACATTCAGTGTTTAGAATAGTTATACTTTTTTTTGACAACCCATCAAAAACCAATTTCATCTGCAGTTACTGAGAATCGGGTAGTATACTTTCTTTTTTAAAAGGAAGATTAAAAGTAGTAAAGGTGTATGTTAACATGATTACTGAACCTAGACTTTCTCCATGTAGTCTCAGATGAATTGATAAAGGATGGTAGGACAGATCTGGGGCCTGTGTGTGAGAGAGTGTGTCTGCGTGCCTGATAGCAATAGATAGATGTCAGGGGCATTTTGTTCAGGGACTTAATAAAATGAGTATTTGCCTTTTGGTAATTTTCAAAAAGCTATTATCCCCTGTATATGAGAAAGGAAATTTGCATTATTCTTTGCTTTCATAAGTGAGGAAGACAGGAAGCCCTTTTTCTAATTAAAATCTCATTTTATCCTAATTTGATATGAAGAAAATTTTCCTGGAGACCTTCACAGTCTTTAATATATGTAACAGTGATCAGTCTGGTGATACTGAGAATCTGTGGTGATGCTGATTCTGTACATTTATTTATCACTTTGTAGTTCACATATTCATATATGTACAATGTCAAATTTGATCATCACTGAAGTTAATATTAAGACCATATTACCTTTTGAGAGGTTAGGCTACTGATTTATTTGCTTTGAATTTATATCATTGTTACTATAGCTATTTGTTACTCCAAATTAGTATCTCAATATTAAGGTAACGATAATATTGGGTTAGTAAGGTATAGTTTCAAGAGAACTGTTGCTTTTTCATTTCTGGAACTTCTCATGTCATTTCAAGTAATTAGCACACTTATTAGAAGACCTCACAATGGTTTAGGCTTTGAACAACAATATATCTCTTACTCTATGAGAATATAAAAGACTATCTTTTTAAGTTAGTTCCATTAGACTGTAGAGTCTTATGTGCTGCTGAATTAGGTACAGTATTCTCTGAGAAATAGAATAATACTTCTAGCTATATTCCTATATTTAACTAACTAATTGTTATGAAATAGAGAACCAGAAAATGAAAACACCCCAAACTCTTGGATTGCCAGTTGATCCTAAATGTACAGTTTCCTCTGACTTCCTTTTAGCATCTGTGTCTTAATGGCAACTTGCTGAAAAGAATACATTAAAAAATATGTTATTTGGTAAACTTAACATGGTGGATTTTCGTTCTTTTTTAGTGAATGGAAGATGATATCAATGAAACATTTATTCAGTCAGTCTTTAAGCATACTGAAAATATGTAATTTTAACTGGTTTTTAGCCTTATTCATTTTATGTTCAGGCCAATAGTTATAGTGTGATTCTTGTCAATGGAATTGAATGAGTCTAAATTTTCATTCTGAATGTATACTGTCAATCACTAGGAGGAATCACATAGCCCATGGGTTAATGTAACCTAGTTGAAAATTATATAAATAGTGTTATTTATTGAAGCATTTTCTTTGTGCTAAGTATGTTGTCTAATTTATCTTGGCTGATTGTCAGTGAGACTGGACTAGTATTATCCTTATTTTATCTTAGAGAAAACTAAGGTTCCAAACTAAGTCTCTAAATTACTGCAAGGGCTTACTTTTATAGCCCTAGTATCTGGTATAGCCCCTGGGAAAGTAGGTGCTTCGTGGATATTTGGTGACAAGAAGATAGGTAATATGCTCCAGTACAAACCAGTAAGCCAAATTTTGAACTTAATCTAAAATCTCCCTATACTCTTAGCCTTCTACTCCACCTCTTCAATTCCTGAGTTTTGGAGAGAATTTGTCCCACTGGGGGGAAAATGGTAGTATTTTTTTATCCAAATGTCCAAATGTTTATATTGGAGATTGTTTACCTTTCATCTGGAACGGTGAATGCAAAACCAGGTGCCTCTTTGTGGGTGTTGTATCTTTAGAACATCACCATTAATTGCCAGAGTGTATTGATGCTCATCAAGTTTACATTGTCTACATATAGTTGTATGGAAGGATGCTTTGAGGTTTCTACTTCTAACTTTTATGATATTGTGTCCGTTTTTTAGCATCCCAAAAGCATAGCTTTGAAGATACAGAATCTTTAGTAATTTGATGATGGATCTTGGAAAGAATAGCAGGATTTGCCAAAAGCTGAGCATTTTTCTCAAATCACTTAGGTTATTATTATTTCACTGTCAGAAAGGCAGAGAATTTAATGAGTGTAAATTACAAGTGACTTTGTAGAGAAGAGCTTTTGCTCTTGAAGTTCGTCAGAAGTAAAAATAAAAGTGAGGTTTTTGGCTTCATGAGTGCAGTTGCATTTTTTGATTCAACATGTTATAGCTGACATGCCGAGAAATTGTAGAGATTTTGAATGTTTCTTAAGTTTAGAGAATAGCATGCAAATTAAGCAATTTCTACAAGACTATTAAATTTGACATGAAAATAAAAACTCGGCCTTTTTATGAGGGATGGCTATTGGGTCTCAGGAAGAGTGGCTTTGTTAAATTTATTTAAAAAATATCTATTTGGTGTCTACTGTGAACCAGCCACTATTCTAGACCAAGTAGCTTGGAATACAGTGGTGAGCAAGACAAAAGGTTGCTCAGATGGTATTTAGATGCTAGTCATAGGAGTCAGAAAATATACAAACAAGCACTATTACTAATAGTAATGTTTGTTGAATGAAAATCAATTGGGTGCTAAGCTATTTGTGATAGGAAAGCCTCTTTGAAGGCTTTGAACAGAAGTCTGAAGACTGAGAGGGACTTTTAGTCATTGTAAAGAACTTGAGGATTTGGGCATTTTTAGAAAGGAAGTGAGTGGGTTATGGTAAGGAGTTGAGATTTCATTCTGACTAACAGTACAATGGAAAATTTTAGGTGGGCAATGGTAACATTTGGATGTACAAAGAGAAAACGATGGCTCTGTATGTTATTAGGAGAAAAATTCTGTAATGGAAGGGTGGAAGTGGGGAGATCACATAGGAGGCCATTGTAGGTAGTGAAGGCAAGACTTGGAAAGAATGCAGATGGAAAAAAAAATGAATGGATCTAATTTATCTTAAAGATGTTGAGCATAACTAGGGGTGGTAGAAGGGGAGGAGGGCGGGGGGTGGGAGTGAATGGGTGACGGGCCCTGGGTGTTATTCTGTATGTTAGTAAATTGAACACCAATAAAAAAAAAAAAAGATGTTGAGCATAACTTGGGCTGAAATGTTGGAAATGGGGATGAGGGAAAGAGGAATCGTGGGTGACTTCTGAATATTTTTGTTGGCTGAATGGTGGTACAGTGGAGAATGGGAGAGGAATAGTGAGTGCATTGGAGAGAAGGATGGAGATACATGACTCTACTTTTTAAGTTTGTTACATCTATTAGCCCTCTAATTGGAGACACGAAATTCTCAATTGAATGTGAAAATCTGGCTCAGGTAAGATGTCAGGGTTGGAAGAAAAGTTTGTGAATGAACAGTGCAATCTTATTAAAGCTGTGGGACTGGATGAGATCATCTGGGGAGAAATAGTAGACAGAGAAGTGGGGTCTGGTAGAGGCCCAATGCACTGTAAGAACCATTCAGAGGTTATCCAGAGTAGCAGATATTGGTGAAATGTCCCGATAAGGAGAGCCCAGTCAGGTCATAGGAGTACCAAGAGTATGAGAGTGTCGGATTCCTCAGTCCCAGAAGAGGGAGAAATGTTTCAAAAAGGAGGATATGCTCAATCGTGTTTATGCTACAGAAAGCTCCAGAAAATGAGGACAGCAAAGTTAATGCTAGCACAGGAGGTGGTTTCTATGCTATTTTTTGAACTGAGCGTTGATCGTATGCCATGTCCAGCTTTGAACTGCATGGGCTTATAGAAAGTAGCCATGGTACTGATGTCCTATTTTAAGGTTGTGACAATTGGTCACTTTTAAAACATAGAGTTGATGTAATATGTTTCCCAAGTTCTCTAGTTTAGTTAGACTTTTTAGATTGAATTATTTTGAAGTCAGCATAGATTTAACAGGTTGCTAAAAGGCTGGGTCATTCTTATACTACCATACCAGAAAAATATAGGTTCTTTACTGTGTATGCCCCATGGTTAAATCAGTAGATTGCCTTTTAGGGAGTTTAACTGGCAGGGGTACAGAGCTTGAAGTGCTAACCACACCCATAGCCAGATGCTATAAAAGTCCTCAAACTTCATCTGCTAGAAGTTGTATTGCTATCCTAGTCATGTGCAGTAATAAAGAAAATATGCTTATGCATAAAAATATTCAAGGAAACAGAACCTATTCTCAGAAATGATATTATGGCAGATCTGTGGCAGGTTGTATAGCTGTTTAATCATCAACATTAACTGACATGGTCTAACTATCTAAAATTGTCTCTGGATACAGTGGGGGACATAACAGTTGTGTGTATTCTAAAATGTTTGATGAGAACTGTGCTTTTGATTCAACTTTAAATTCCATTCTGTTTTTTTCTGATCTTATCTGAGAAAACTGATTTTTGTTGGCCAAGTACATATGCTTTCTACCAACACCCTCTTGAGGAAATCAAGGTATTTTCCCCTATAATCACATTGTTTTTTTTTCTATCCTAGGAGTTGCATGTGTTTGTTTTGCCACAGTGAGCAAGTGTTAATAAAACCTAGAAAATGTTTTTCAGTTATGAAGGTGGAAAACAAAATTAAAATTATTGTAAAAGATGAAACTGAGGTGTTGAAACCTGGGAAGCAAGTTCAGTAACATTAGTAACATTCTACTTAGAAAATGTACAAAACACTAAGGGAAAAAAGGATCAGTTAAGTAGGCGTTTATAGGCATATATTTTATAATGATCATGGAAAAATGACCAGCAGCTCCTTAAAAAAAATTTAACATACTTGTTAAAAGTAGATCAGATACTGATAATCACATCCACAACTCAGAATTTTGTATTGGGTGGCTGATTTAATGAAAAACTTGATGTAATCTTCTTGCCTTGGTGATGGAAACAAAGGCGTGATACTGACTACTTACTTGAAAATCTATTAATTGTTCAGAAACTAATGGATATCAATCAAAGCCATGAAGTTAAAAAAAATCAGCATTGTAGAAAAAGACTGGCTAATTTAATGTTACATATCAATTATATCTTAATTTTAAAAAAGACATTTGCCTTCAGTTATAATCAGGGGAATGCAAATTAAGACCAAAAATGGATACCATTTTGTACCCACTAGAGTGTCAAAAATATAGAAGCCTTTCTATATCAAATGCTCACAAGTATATAGAATAATGGAAAGTCACACACTACTGCTAGTGGTGATGTAAATTTGGACAGCCACTTTGGAAAATGACTTAGGATTATCTTGTACAGTTAAACACGTTGCAGTCTCCATGACCAACAATTTCTTTCTCATGTGTACATCCTAGAGAAATTCTTAATGCACGTGAACCAGGAGACATGTATAAGATTATTTCTAGTTGTATTTACAATGGCAAAAAAAATAAACTCCAAAAACCCAAATGCCCATTGACAAGAAATGGATGAGTGTATTTTGCTAAAACCATACAAGGGATCATACGACTGTGAAAATGAATGTACTACAGTTGGATGTGACAACACAAACATATCTTTTGAAATGTAATGTTGAGCGAATAAAGCAAGTTTCAGGAGATTACACACAGTGTGATACTGTATTTATAAAGCTCAAACCAAGCAAATTGAAATATGTATAATACATAGGAAGGCTACATATATATATGCTGAAATTATTTTTAGAAAAGGAAAGTTATTGGTTAGTTTTGGATGAAGAGATGTAGGAGAGAACTGGGAGGGAGCACAAAATAGGTTTAAGAACAGTGGTAATGTTTCTGTTCTTAAATTAGTGACCTGTTTAGTAGGTGGTTCAGATTTATTTTGTTATGCTTTCTAACTATACGTGCATTTCCTATTTTTAGATGTATCAGATAGCATAGAAAAGTAGTATCCCATGAAATCAGTTATACTGGGATCCTCCTAACTGACAGCAGAGTACCACCTAGGTTACCCTGTTCTCAGATAACTCTATCTCCTCCATTTGGTAGTTAAATCACAGCTATCTTGAGGGCAAACAAAAGAACATAGATAATACAAACAGTTACATTTCTCTTTGAAAGCTTAGCTCCTGTTCTGGGGTCTTTCAGAAGTCAGAATGTCTGTTTAGCATCTCAGTTGACAGGGAGTCATGTTGTTCAATGCCTGCTGAGCCCTTTCTCTTTCTTCATTCAATTTTAGAAATGCTGGCAAAATAAGAAAAAGAAAATCAAATTATCTGCCAAAAGGCTCACCTGTAAGGTATAGGCAACTAGTGCAGAAATACTAATTAAAACAAGCACATTGAGTCCCTGATAACCTAAAGCTCTTTAAGCACAAAGATTGTCTAGGGAAGCGCTTCCAGAATTTGAAGTGGCCCCGTAATATCAGGAACAATGATGTGAATATGAACCCGAGCACTTGTCAAGTGCTGTATATTTAACTGAAGAGATAATTGTATGCAAGTCTGTGGGATCTCTGGGCAGATGAAAAACATGGAGTTTGGTAGATTATTAAATATTTCGTAGTGTTTTTTACATTCATGAAAGTATAATATAATTAGATCTTGGCTTAATTTGTGCTTTTGACTGCCACTGTTAATTTTTTTCATTCCAGAATTTTATTAACTCCCCACCCCAGAGTCATTACTTTCCTTGTGCACTTCATACTTAGCTTTGGCTAAATTTAAGGCTTTAATGGCTATAAAAAGCAGTTTTGTCTTAAATCCTTATTTACAAGACAATCTTTTTTTTTTTTTTTTTTTTTTTTTTTTGCTGGGGGGCTGTGCAGGGGCAGGGAGGGGTAACTTCTTTATAAAACCAAACACCTGGGGAATTTGCATAAACTGGTTTTTAATACATTAGTTACCAGGTTACATTCTGCTGCTTACTAAAGTGCCCGGGCATGCGTACTTTGATTCACTCATTCATCCAGTACGCATACGTATTGAGTACCTACTGTATGGCAGCAATCTGGTGAACTTCTAGAACAGAGTAGAGATTAACAGTCACACCCTCTGAAAAATGTTTTTTTTTTTTTAATAAAGGGATTATTTCAATTTATGATTTAGAAGTATGAGCTGCCAAATACCTGAATTGTTGGTGTTATTTAAAATCCTAGAGGAGAACACAGGCAACACCCTTTTTGAACTCAGCCACAGTAACTTCTTGCAAGATACATCTACTGAAGCAAAAGAAACAAAAGCAAAAATGAACTATTGGGACTTCATCAAGATAAGAAGCTTTTGCACAGCAAAGGATACAGTCAACAAAACTCAAAGACAACCTACAGAATGGGAGAAGATATTTGCAAATGACCTATCAGATAAAGGGCTAGTTCCGAAGATCTATAAAGAACTTCTTAAACTCAACACCAAAGAAACAAACAATCCAATCATGAAATGGGCAAAAGACGTGAAGAGAAATCTCACAGAGGAAGACATAGACATGGCCAACATGCTTATGAGAAAATGCTCTGCATCACTTGCCATCAGGGAAATACAAATCCAAACCACAGTGAGATCCCACCTCACACCAGTGAGAATGGGGCAAATTAACAAGGCAGGAAACCACAAATGTTGGAGAGGATGCGGAGAAAAGGGAACCCTCTTACACTGTTGGTGGGAATGTGACCTGGTGCAGCCACTCTGGAAAACTGTGTGGAGGTTCCTCAAAGAGTCAAAAATAGACCTGCCCTACGACCCAGCAATTGCACTGTTGGGGATTTACCCCAAAGATACAGATGCAATGAAACGCCAGGACACCTGCACCCCAATGTTTCTAGCAGCAATGTCCACAATAGCCAAACTGTGGAAGGAGCCTCGGTGTCCATCCAAAGATGAATGGTTAAAGAAGCTGTGGTTTATGTATACAATGGAATATTCCTCAGCCATTAGAAATGACAAATAGCCACCATTTGCTTCGACGTGGATGGACCTGGAGGGTATTATGCTGAGTGAAGTAAATCAATTGGAGAAGGACAAACATTGTATGTTCTCATTCATTTGGGGAATATAAATAATAGTGAAAGGGAATATAAGGGAAGGGAGAAGAAATGTGTGGGAAATATCAGAAAGAGAGACAGAACATAAAGACTCCTAACTCTGGGAAACAAACTAGGGGTGGTGGAAGGGGAGGAGGGCGGGGGGTGGGGGTGAATGGGTGACGGGCACTGAGGGGGGCACTTGACGGGATGAGCACTGGGTGTTATTCTGTATGTTGGTCAATTGAACACCAATAAAAAATAAATTTATTAAAAAAATCCTCTACTGCCCTGTATTTGAGATGGCTTTGGAACCCTTGAGAAAATCCCAGATATCAGGCCTTAAATTTATTGCAGCATTTATTTGAAATAGCCAAGACATGGAGACAACGTAAGTGTTTGACAATAGATGAATAAATAAAGGATGGTTAAAGATCTGTTGTATGTAATGGATATATACACACGGAATATTATTCAGCCATAAAAAGAAGGAAATCCTGCCTTTTTCAACGACATGGATGAACTATGAGAGCATTATGTTAAGTGAAATAAGTCAGGAAAACAAATACTCTATGATATAACTTCTATGGGAATACAAAGAAGTGGAAGTCAAAGAAACAGAGTAGACTGGTGGTTTCTAGGAGCTGTGGGCGGGGGAAAGAAGAGATGCTGGTCAAAGTACAAAAATGCAGTTGCATAAGATAAGTAAATTTGGGGGTTTTAATCTATAGCAGAGTGACTACAGTTAACGATACTGTATTGCTTACTTGAAAAATGCTGAGAGTAAATCTTAAATGTTCTCACCACACACACAAGAAAGGGGAATTATATGAAGTGATAAATCTATTAACTAACCTTATTGTGGTAATCATTTCTCAATATTCTCTGTATTTGCTTTCAATTTGTATTAGTGAAACCTGATATTTGTATATCAAGTTATCACATTGTACACTTTAGCTTACACAATGTTATCTTTCAATTATATCTCAGTAAAACTGAAGTAAAAATCTAGTTACAAGAGCCTAGATTGTCCCTGGATTAATTTTTATGAGATCTGTCTTATTTTTTCAGTGTGTGAATGGTTAGGTTACAGGAGGGAAAGTAGGTGCTTTGGACAAGGGGTGGAAGGATGTAGAAAGACTGGGTTTTTAAAATTGAATTAAAAAATTTCACTCACACACACAAAAATTCACTCCCTTGTTGCTTTAGGGATGGTACCAAGTAATCGAGAATCTCTGATATGTCTTATTTTTCTCATCTGATTAAAAATATATTTATCATATCTTTCCATCATCTCGCTAAACTCATAATTTTCCTTCCCCGTAATCCTCTTGCCATCCATCCATCCATCCATCCATCCATCCGTCCGTCTGTTCGTCCGTCCTTTATTGGCTGCCTTTTGGGTAACAGAACTGCAATTGCAGCACATATAAGGCCTGTGTCTTTATGGAGCTTAGATTTTGCACTATGTATGCTCCATACATTCACACAGGGAAACTAAGATAATACTCTCCAAAGGTAGTGAAGGTGGAAAATTTAAATTATAGTAAATATGTTGAGATAGAGGCCTGTTTATCTGGAAAATGTTATCAGTAGATAACCACATGTTAGTTGGTTTAATAATCAAGATATATTTCTGTACCCATATTTTATCAGTTCTTCAAGCAGTATCAATTTGACTTCAAATGCAGGATATGGATAGGAGCCACATTCCTTTAACTGTTCAGGAGAATATAGGATTGTTTTAGCTGTGAGCTTTGTGTTAAAAATAACAGAAACCATGCAGACGCTCCTTACTCTGAAACTTTAATAAATCGGGGCCTTTTGTTTGCCACACTTGTTAATAAGAACATGAAATGTTGAAGGCAAATAATCGTGTTCATTTACAAATATCATCAGTAGGTCTAGTAACTGGCAAATGACTGCTTGATACTTAGAGAAAAGTTCTAAAAGTATCATATCTAGTTCTTAAATGTCTTTGCTGTTTCTCTGTGTGCTCCTCCAAGTGCCTCACTGCCTGCTTGCTGCTGAGCTGCATTTATAGCTATATCACTGAATACCTGATTTTTATTTTGGAGGAGATCCAATGCAAATATCCACATTAATGCAACACATGCAAAGGTCAGGAGGCCCAAAGTATGGTTCCCACAGCAACTGACCTTTGTTTCTCTGGCTTGGCAGTCTTTGCTTTCACTTTGTATTAGCAAAACTTTTCTATTTAATGATGTATGGTATGATGCAGCTGTTATGGGAAATGTTATTTAGGAATTTCTTGTTTTCCTTTAGAAAAATTTCAGTTTTGATGTTACAGCAGTTTAAAGGCTATTTTATACTTCCCATATTCATGAAAAATAAAGGCAGTCATGCAAAAGGAAAAATGAACACTCTTTTCACGAACAACTAAGAGTAATTAAGTTAGCTATCAAAATATCTTGAAACATGCAACCAGTTTTGAGTATGTCTTTGTTAATATGGGTACATTAACAGCTGGATAGTTTTGGACAAACTAAAACGTAGGAAGCATGTTTTATTATATATAAATATTATATAATATATATTTGGTACATGTTTATAAATGGAATCATTTTATGAAATTTGAAACCAACAGAATTGACACACAAATTTGCTGTGTTTTTTTTTTTTTTTTTCTGTTAAAATGGAAGAATTGTTTCTACTACTGTTAAAAGTCAGCCTATCCATCATGGTTTGGATCTCATTTCTATCAAAGGCTTTGGTCCTGCCATTTTCTTCTCTCACTTCTGAATCATCCACTTCTTTCTAATACCAAATCATTCCTGCCAACATACACACCTCCTCCTGTCTCTCCCCTACTGTGCGTCACCCTATCACTACCACCCTATTTTCTGTATTTACTCTTTACATTTCTTCATCTCTTCATCCCATCGCAGTGGGTCTTTTGCTTCTCCACTTCCCTGTAGCTGCAGTTTTGAAGGTCAGCAAGGCTTGCTTCCATAATGCCAAGTGTCGTGGTCACTAGTTGAGTCCATGTTATTCAACCCCTGAGCAATAGTCAAAACTTTATACTCAGTCAAGCATCTCCTCCTTCTTGGGTCATCTTTTTTTCTCTTAGTGCTTATGACCCCACATTCTCCTTATTGACCCCTCCTTCTAAGGCTCTTTACAGACTTTCATAAACTCTTCTTCCTCGGATCCACCTCCGAAGTTCAGAGTACACGAGGTCTTTTCCATATGTACAACTCTCATCCTGAGTTAGGGTTACCACATTTAGCAAATAAAAATATAGGATGTCCAGTTAAATTTGAATTTCACGTAACCTTTTTTTAATTTAAGTTTTTCCCAAATAATACAACAGATATTTATCTGTCTGTCAGTCTGTCCATCCATCCACCCATCCATCCATCCCATAAACTATAGGGATATACTTTAGTATAACATGCAATGTTTGAGACATACTTATACTAATAAATTATACTAATAAGTTATTCACTGTATAAGAAATTCAAATGTAACTAGTATCTTATATTTCATCTGTAAGCCTATGCTAGGTGAGGTCATCTGGTTACTTGGTATTAAATAGGATCTGTATGCCCCAGAATTTACCTCTCCCTAAGAACCAGTTTTGTGCTCTCAACTTTATAAGTAACATTTTGGGTGGGTCGTCTTAATGAGTCCTAAAGACTATTCATTTCTAACCCTTCTCAATCTTACTAATGCACCAATATTCTTTTTAACATTCTCTCATCAAATCTTTAGATAAGTCCCAAGATGTATGTATCTAAAACAAGTATATATATATACTTTTGTTTACTGATAATTTCTTAGGTCAAGCTGTCATGATAACTGGCCTGAACCATGGCCCCAGCTTCCTGACTCTTCCTTCCTTCTGCTTCTACTACATCTACAGCTGACAACTCTTTTTTTTTTCTTTCTTAAAAGAAGGAGAGAGGGGACTGGGGGAGGTGAGAGAGAGAGAGAGAGAGAGAGAGAGAGAGAAAGTATCTCAGGTAGAACCTGACGGGGACCTTGATCTCACGACTGAGATCATAACCTGAACCGAATTGAGAGTCCGACACTTAACCAACTGAGCCACCCAGGTGCCCCATCTCTGACAACTCTTTGTGCATGCAAAAATGCTTTTTAAAGTGATCTCTAAAAAATGTCAATCAGATCCTGTCATTTGCCCTGTTCTTTTAAAGCATCTACTTCCACTTGACAATGACTTCTCATTTCACTTTGAATAAACCCAAATTCTTTATCATAGCTAACAAGGCCTCCACGATCTGATACCTGCCAGTCCCATTCTTGTGACCAGTGCTTACCTCCTCCAGCCACACTGCCTTTTCTCTATTTTACTATTTCTATTTCTTCATTTTTCACAGAATATACTTCTTCCTTTTTTTTCTCCTGGCTAGTTCCCTTTCTAATATCACAACTACTGTCTTTGTCACTATCTTATCTAATATTGCTTTATAACCTCCACCTCTCCATCATTATTTATCACATGACTCTGTTTTCATTTCTTTATTGATCAATACTTGAAATTATCACATTGCTTTCTTTAGGTATTCATTCATTTTCTCTTTCCTGGAACATAAATTCCATAAGGAGAAGGACTTGGGGTTTTCTTGTTGATTATTTTATCTACGGTTTCCAGGATAGAACATAATAGGTACTCAATAAGTATTCATTGACATTTGAATTGGTGGTTTTCTGTGCTAAATGTGAGCCACAATATATTAGGAAAATCCAGCATATTACCCTTCCATGGATTTGAAGATAGATTTAGAATAAAAATATTTCCACTATGTTTTTCCTCCACTGGCACTTATACTATGATGTCAAATTGGATATGCTGGGGGAAAAAAAAAAAAAACAGCAATCAGCACCAATGGAAACACTGAAAATGGTTTCATCTGCTGGTATGAGCTGGCTCTGTCCCTGGGGAGAAGCCTGACACATTACAGCCAGTCAGGTTCTTGAAATGTATTGTCTTTCAAAGTCAAATTTCAGCCTGTCAAGAGGTAGAGAAAATGATTTGTGACCTGAAGAGATGGTAGATTAATTTTTTTGAAAAACTGTGCACTAAACCCCCCGTAGCTACTCGTTTGTTCCACTATTAAGACCTTCCTCCCTCTGGTATAGGAAATACTTTGCACAAAACAGCATCTTTGCTTTGTAGATAGACATTCCCCTGCCCCGAGATGGGGTTTCCCAGTGAGGTGTAACATTCATTAGCCCCTTTTGGACAATGTGGTTGCTGAAACAGACTTGTGTCTATCTCATGGCTTCATTTCAGAGTCAGACTGCACTGGATGTCTGGGGGAAGCTATGATGTATGAAGCAGAAAGAAGATTGATTTTCTACAAGGTTCCTTGTACCTGGAGTAATGAGAATGGCAAATTACTTGCTCACTGAGCAAACATGACAGGAATGTCACAGAGCGAATTTATATTTATGCAAACACTGTAGGGTCACTTAGGTGGGAATTCCACAAAGTGATCTTATTCTGGAAGATATCCCTCAAAACCCCCACCTTACACCGGGAAGGCACCGCTCAGCAAAAACTGAGTAATAGCTGCTTAAGAAACAAATACTTCTAATGAATAATGTAATGCTCATGGTACAGTAAGAAATAGGATAAATCGTGGTGCCATTTTAAAATGAGAGTCTTCAACTCACAGGCTATTTCTGGTGTTCATCTTGGCTTTTGTGGCAGTGGAACATAAAATATCTACTTTAATAGAGTCAAAGAAATGGAGTGATTTATCCTAGTCATTGTGGGCCTTTAGAACCTCTCATTTGGTAAATGGAAAAAAATCAGTCGTTGATGGGGAAGCAGATAATTTTTCTATGTTTAGGCACTCCAATGCATAGAGAGCACAACGCTGCTCAGAACATTTGAGGCAGACAGAAAAATTGAAAAAATCTTTAAATGACAGAAGGAAATGGTGGTAATATTCATTTTAAACACTTCAAGGTTTCCACCACACGGGTTTACACAATCCACTTTAAAAAGCACTGCTAATGCTTTTAGCTGTAAATTATTAAAAGAACATTAAAATGGCAATAATTTTGTTAGTGAATTTAAAAGTCTTCTGATTTTAGCAAGCAGTCTTGGATTTATAATAATTTTTTTCTTGTTTGATACTCGTTTGTTGATCATTATTTTTTGAGACCCTGGTTTGTGCCTGGCGCTACATTAAATGTAAGGCATAGATCAAAGGCATCATCTGGCTTCTGAAGCAGCACATTCCTAGTATCTGAGGTTATAAAATAAATCTGGAAACAATGAACCTTGTTAAGCCTAGTTGTAGGGACTGCATCCTGGGGAAAAGGGCAGAACATGACATCCTAAGAGAAGTCTTACTTACCTGCTTTTGCCTCCTCTGGTCTCCAGACTGGAATATTCAGTGGGGCCCAGTTAGTCTAGCTATTGATGAACAACAAATGGTGACATCCTTTAACTTGGTACCTTATGGCACAACCCAATGTGTGTATGTTCTCTGTGTGTCATGTACCATCCCAGATGTCTCATTCGTGTTCGCTAATAATGCTGCTACTCCTACTAGGTCGATTCAAACACTAGCGTCACTTTGCAGATGACAACAAGGGGAGCATGAGATTTAGTAACTTTGCCAAGGTCCCACCGGCAGTTAGCAGTCAAGGCCGGCCTGCTGTAGACACTGCTGCTGTACAGCATCCCATGGCCCCAGGGGAGTTTAACCTATTGGATCTAGATTTTAGAATAAGAAATATACTTTAAAATTTGCCACAGGACAAGAAGTGTTTATGTACAATAGCTGAATCTACATTTTGGAATAAGAAATATATTCTAAAATCTACCACGTGACTATGACATGTTTCCGTACAATAGTGGTGTAGACTGGAACTCTGTATTCATTTCTAGGGCATAGTCACTAAGGATCTGATAATACACCTTGGTCCACAACGAAATTCTCTTCCTTTAGGTTCTTTTGATCCTCCTTTGTGTTCACACTATCCTTGCCTCATGCCATTGTGTGTTAGATTGCTGCGTCCTTGCTTAGGGCCCCTAATTTTTATTCTAAGAGTCCTTTTTTCCCACTTGATCTTTTAAAGTGCAGTCTCACATTGAATTTCTAACAAAGATTGCATCCTTTAAAAGCTTTGAAAAATTCGAGTTGTTGTATATACTTGTTATGCTCACTTTGCCTGCTTTCTTTGTTTGTAGGAGGATGTGGCTATGATTGTTTCCTTCTGATTTGGGTGATCTTTTCCGTGGGGGGTGTGTTCTTCTTTAGGCTGCAACTAATATTGCAGTGTACTTTTGGTGGGAAGAGTCCTGATCAGGGCCCGAGCTTGTGACCTACTGCCCATTTGTCAGAAACATGGACATCTGCTGGCTTTAATCGCTTAGGGACATTCTGGTTTCATCATTTCATCTCCCTGCCTATTGTGTGGGTTCCACTATAAGTGAAGAGTAGCCAACACTTAAGTGTTTTCTGTATGTCAGTTGCCAATCTAAGTGCTTTATGTGTCTTTTTTTTTTTTTTTTGCTTTATGTGTCTTAACTAATTTAATAATAGGGCTAACTCTATTAAGTGGGAAGAAGTATATTCCACATTTAACAGAATAAGGTTCACACAGGTCATAAGCTGTCAAGGCAGACTAGTGCTCCCAACCTTCCTGCTAAACAGCTACTGACGTATAGGAGGCAAATCCAACTTGTCCAGGAAAGGGTCAGAGATGGCTTCCTGGAAGAGTTAGTTGATTTCAACATGGTACTGATTTTTCCATTTGGTCTTCTCTATGACTCTTCTAATTATTTGTTAGATATGGCAGTCCATATCCATATCCTGGATAATATTTACTTGTTGAAACGTGTTTATTATGAGTGAGGCCCTACTGTAAGCACTCTATATGTATTAACGTGTTGAGTTCTCATAAGTCTTTAGGAACGGCATCATTATTTCCTCCCATTTCATAGTTAAATGAAAGCTCTTGCTAATTTTGTCCAATGGCCCAAAATTGCTAAATGTCAAAACTGTGGTTTGATACTGGAAAGTGGCTCCTCGGTTACATACCCACCGTGTTCAGTATAGCCATTGTCCTGTCAATGTCAAATAAGGTAGTCATAGTTGTAACTGAATAATGCCCAAAAGCTTACCAATTCATGAACCATACTGTTTTATTCCTTGATATTTTAAATATCTTGTGAGAGCTAACAAAGTTAAGAACCAATATTTTTTCAATTCACATCTCTTTCAATTAGATGATAAACCCTGAGTGATAAATATCAGCAAGTTGATACAGATGAGAACAGTTGGGGTCCGGAATTAGATCTTGCCACTATGAGAGCCTGATAATGGAATCAGGTCTAGCTTAGGTCTCGAGAGATGGCCCATTTTGGTACCTTAGCCTGAGAAATCTTAAGGAGGGCAGGAGAAGTATAAGCAGACGAATCAGTGTTGGGGAGGACTATCGGGGTGGAGGGGAGCAAAGACTAGGGCTGAATTTCAAGGATAGTAATCCAGGTGGGTAGCAAGAGCAAAGTGAGATCCTATATAAGTAACTGAGAGAAGAAGTCAGGCCTGGGAAAATGGTAGAAGTTCAGATTTTAGAACTATGGCACTAGGAGACAGCCAGGATGACAAATATGATGTGAGTTCGTGGTATTGGGCTATATCTCCTTAAATTTCTTATTCCAGCTGCTAGGGCTGATCTTAATTCCTGGGGAGGGTCCGAGCCTAAGGGAGATGGGGAGACAGGTTCTGGCTTTGGGAAAATGCTTTCTCGTATATCAGAGGAAGGCCTTCCCCATATCCTCTCTCGAATGTTAATCGATTATTCGTCATAACTGTGGGGGTTATTTCTAGATTTAGGTGTGTTCCATTGGTTGTGCTTACTAGGTTCCTTTCTGATTGGTTCTTGGGAAAGAGTGAAGACAGTATTCCTAGACATATTGTCTTCCTTACACAAGAATAAACATTCTGAAAGGAGAGAAGAATCCTTTATATCAGAATGTTATCCTTTGGCAGAAGGTGGGAATTAAGCCTAATTTGTAGGCATGGCATGACATCAATGGTCAAGTCACTGGCTTGGATGGAGAAGAGTGTTGTCTGTAAGCCCCAGTAGCAGAGATCCAAAATTACTGTTATTTATTATTAAGGACCATTGTGTAGTTGTCAGCTTATAATCACCTTCATAAGTACATTTTAACATAGTGATCAGTTTTTAGTCTTCATAGCTTAAGATGGAAAGAGTTAATCCAGAATCAGGTGAACAGCTAAGGTGAATTAGGCAGACACACGCT
This sequence comes from Canis lupus baileyi, assembly GCF_048164855.1. Lineage (NCBI taxonomy): Eukaryota > Metazoa > Chordata > Mammalia > Carnivora > Canidae > Canis > Canis lupus. The sequence continues at coordinate 7,210,529 of NC_132848.1, read as the reverse complement.
CCCCAGATAATTCACAAATTGGGAAATGTCCCCCAGTAGATGAACACTTAATTGTGTTATCATCTTTATATGATATTTGTATTGTGTGGTGTCAGCAGATGGTGTCAGGGGTTGTGTGACTGTGATTATCGTTATATGGTTCTCGGTATAGAACTAAAGAAGAGGAGGAAAGGAGCAGTGTGGCCCTTTGCCCTGGCATCTTGTCATTGTTCCTCCTTTGTGCAGACGGGCACTAATGTGAAAGCCAGGAACTCTTTCTGCACTCTTCACCTGGTGCATAACATGTCCACTAACTTTGCTTTAGGGTAATGTGGTGGAAAGAACCAAGGACCTTGAAGTCAGAGGACCTTGATATGGGTCGTTCTGGGTGTGTCCCACTTGAGAGAGTCACTCTACCTCTCTTGGTTTTCTTATTTTTTGAGATAGATTGTCTGAGATTTAATCCTTATTACTACTCCATTCCATAGACTTTGGAGTGAAGCCAAATGAGACTGCTTGCCTTACCTACTCCTTGTGTGTTTCCAATTCCAGGTCTTTCCCCAGACTGTTCCCTTGACTTGGCATGCCTTTTTTTTTTTTTTTTAATCTCTGCCTATTAAAATGTCACACATACTTTAAGGTTTAGTCCAATTATTTCCTACATCAGAGCCAGGTTTAACACATACTGAGGATGTTCTAGAAGTAGTGAGAAGTGCTTCACGTATATTACCTAGTGTAACTACACAAACTGTGCAATAACTGATATTCAGGTAGATCTGTTTATTTTATCCTGAGTTTTCTTTTTCAAAAGGATTTGAAAAGGCTGGAAAGCTAGCAGTATTTTGTTGTTTTATGTTTTAGATAGGAAAACTGGGTTGAAGTAATTTGCTTTAGTTAACGTAACCAGACTTGGGTGAAGACAAAATGTAACTCAGAATTTTGGCAACTGGACTGGCACTTTGTCCTTTTTGTTAGGATTTTTCTGAAGGTTCATTTGACTCCTAAGTTGGGTGTATCTCTCTAGCCCAGTATAATCCTTCATTTAATATTCCATGCATCATTATCTACATACACAATCTTACAAAACTTCTTTCTCCTCTGTTATGAGCCTTTGAAGGATGGAAGGCACTGGGACTTGCTGATCTTGGTATCACTTACAATGTCCCCCGTAGGGCCTTGCATAAAATCAGCATTTAATAATAGCTATTTTAGCTGAATACATGCTATTTCCCCAAGCCAAATTTTGAGGAAGCAGCTGCATTTCCCTTAAGTTTGCCTGATAGCAAGTGTGTCTGTGCTGACTGCTTAATAATTACTGTGTACTGATGACGCATGTATAGTAAACAGTACTTTGACTATGTGATTTTAGGCTAAGAGTCTTTCTGAATTTAATTAAGATATGCTATTATATTCTTTTCTTTATGAAAATTAATGGAAAACAAGCAATGCATTATTATACTTATTTATAATCCTTTATTAGCTGAAGGATGAATTATTGTGTTTACTATGCTATTGTCAAACCTTAAATTAAGAATTTGCAACTTTAGTCAGAACGTAGGCTCTGTGGGCACAAAGATCTTGACTATTGTTTTCACAACTATATTGCCAGTAGATGTTTAATAATATTCATTGAATGGGGGGGTGAGGTTGTAGTTTTCACTGGACAATGAATCTTTTACTCATTGGATAATATATTATTTAGGTTGTAAGACACTCTCACATTTATCTCTTTTGATCTTCACAGCAACTGAATGAGGTAGTTAAGGCAAGTATTATTACCTTCATTTAACAAAAAAGTCAACTGAGGCTCAAAGAGATTGACTAACACCAGGAATTGTCTACCTGACAGTAGCTGGCGACTGATGCTTGAATCCAAATATTCTTACTGCACGTTCTGTATTCTTTCTGTGTTTTCATGTAGAATGTAATGCTGACAAGGGTAATCACATCAGATAGCCTTTTAAGTTGTTTTCTGGAAACTTATATGTAATAAGTTGAAGTGGCTTTGGCCTCTGAAAGATGGTATCGCCAAAGAGGTGGTGTTACTGATTTTGGTGAAAGAGTCTGAATTTGAGGTAGTTTTTGGATTGTCCTTTGAGCCTTAGACTAGGAGGGCAACTAAGTATGGCCACTTTATTTTCCATTTACATCCTTGGCCTCTTTTTTCCTGCTTGTCTGAACCATAAGCTATTTAAGGCTCCACATTTTTACTAAAATCTTCTAAATATCCTTTTGTACTCTGTAGTTTTTGTTCCTACCAGCTGAAAAGAACCAGCTGACTTCTTTGGTATTTTTATACCTTGTGCTTTATTGTTTTCCTCTAGTGTTTTCTACCCGATGCCAAAGTGCAGATGCTGTGATTGCTACTTCTAGCTCAAGACATCTGCTTTTCAGTAGGTCCTTTTCTTTCTTTCATTCCCGATTATAATCTTTATGTGCCACTGCTAAAGTATAGAGTCAGAGCTTGTCCTTGCAAGAATGAATTCTGTTTTTAGCCTCTGGATTCTTTCATGGAATGAAAACTGAGTTTTCATATACATTCCGAATGAAACATCTTCAAATCTAAGGACTTTAAAATATTCCTATAAGTTCAGTTGTTGGATAAAAAAGCATTTTTTTTTAAAGCATTCAGTTGAAATCTGGAAGCTTAGGCACAATTTTAAATTGGGGATAAATAAGAGTACAGGGAAAGTAACTAATTGGTTTAAGGTTATTTTTGTCTTTGTATGTTCCCTTCCTGTTTTGCTTTTTCTGATCCAAGTCAAATGAAATTTATATGGCATATGACTAGAAAGTGCTTTCTGTACTATAACCTACCCAGAAAAATGATGGCTTAGATCAGAAGCTACACACTGGTTGCTCAAGGGTTGTATTTGGCATGCAAAGTGTTCTTAAAGTGGAATTAAGTGAGAACATTTAAAAATTGAGGAATTCCATATATAGCTCTGGATTTCTGGATCTTCATAAGAAATGGGAGGGCGTGACAGAAGAAAGCTCACATTTCTGTATATCACCAATGGGCTGGAGGTGGTTTCGGAGGTGAATTAGAGGAGGAGATTGAGTCATCATTTCACTTCCTTACTTTCCTGCTCCTACTGGCCCCATCCTAGATCTATATGTCCATAGGTCTATATATTCTCTCTATAGCTTGCTTTTGCTTGCCTGCCTGCCTGCCTGCTTCCTTCCATCTCTCCCCTTCCTTCCTTCTCTCTTTCCTCCCTTCCTCCCTTCCTCCCTTCCTCCCCTCCTTCCTTCCTTCTCCCCTTCCTTCCTTCCTCCCTCCCTCCCTTTCTTCTCTCCTCTCCTCCCTCCCTCCCTCCCTCCCTCCCTCCCTCCCTCCCTCCCTCCCTTCTCCCCTCCCCTCCCTTCCCCTCCCCTCCCCTCCCCTCCCCTTCCTTCCTTCCTTCCTTCCTTCCTTCCTTCCTTCCTTCCTTCCTTCCTTCCTTCCTTCCTTCCTTCCTTCTCCTTTTCCTTTTCCTTCCTTCCTTCCTCTCTCCCTCCCTCCCTCCCCTCCTTTCCCCTTACCCTCCTTCCCTTCCACCTCCACAGGCCCTCTCTTCCTCCAGCTAGTATTATTTTGGCAAATAGTTCACTAAATTTATTTCCAGACATGGATATTTTGCATCTTTTTTGAGGATTAAAAAAATCTATGGTCAGGGCACCTTTTATAAAAGTCCAAAAAAATAAATATAGTAGGACTTATTTTAAAGTATTCTATTTCTTTTTGTGTATTTTTTATTGGAGTTCGATTTGCCAACATATAGCATAACACCCAGAGCTCATCCCATCAAGTGCCCCCCTCAGTGCCTGTCACCCAGTCACCCCCACCCCCCGCCCACCTCCCTTTCCACCACCCCTTGTTCATTTCCCAGAGTCAGGAGTCTCTCATGTTCTGTCTCCCTTTCTGATATTTCCCACTCATTTTTTCTCCTTTCCCCTTTATTCCCTGTCACTATTTTTTATATTCCCCAAATGAATGAGACCATATAATGTTCTTCTCCGATTGACTTATTTCACTCAGCACAGAAAGTATTCTATTTTAAAGCATGGAAAATATGATAATTTTTATTAAAAATTTTTATTTATAATAATGTATTTATTAAAATACTAATATCATTGCTCTCATTATCATACTTTTAAAAAGATCTTATTTATTCATGAGAGACAGAGAGAGAGAGAGAGAGAGAGAGACAGGCAGAGGGAGAAGCAGGCTCCACGCAGGGAGCATGTGGGACTCCATCCCAGGTCTCCAGGATCACACCCTGGGCTGAAGGTGGTGCTACACCCCTGAGCCACTCGGGCTGCCCTCATTATCATACTTTTAATGGAAACAATTTTGGAAGACCTGGTTTTGAGTTTTGGCTCTGCCACCTGACTTTGACCTTGAATAAGTCATTTACCTTCTCTGAGTTTGTTTCCTCATCTCTACCAGGTAATTATATCTTCCAGCCTCATGGTCATGTATGTGTATCAAATGTGATCATGGATGTGAAAGTTCTTAGGATAACATATGGCACTATGCAAGGGTGAGATATTTTATGGGGAAGTAAAGCTAGCATATGGTTTCTCAAGTGATTCTCAAACTAGATTCTCAAACTAGATTTCAAAACTTGGAATCTGGTTAGAGTTAGGATGTTACACATAAGATAAAATAAAAATTTAAGGTATCCTACTGCCTACATGGGATAGAGGTGTTATTGGACATAAGAAAAAGTGCATGATCACAAGATAACCAAACTCAAAATTAAAAGGACAGTTATACTGTTTCTTCCATTTATTAATTTATTTATGCCACAAATACTTATTCTGTACCAGCTCTATGACCAGAAGCATCATAATTGCTGGGGACAAAGCAGGGAAATAGCCTAGATTCTTGCTCTTGTAGAGTTTGTGTTCTAGTAGTGAGAGAGATGGAAAATAAAAAGTAAACAGATAAACATTATGATTTCAAATATTGTTAAGTGCCATTAAGAAAAATAAATATATGGGCACCTGAGTGGCTCGGTTGAGTATCTGCCTTTGGCTCAGGTCATGATCCTGGGGTCTTGGGATTGAGCCCCAGAGTTAGGCTCCCTGCCAAGTGGAGAGCCTGCTTCTCCCTCTCCCTCTGCTGTTTCCCCTGCTTGTGCTCTCTCTCTCTGTCAAATAAATAAATAAAAATAAAAAAAATGTAGATATATGTGAGAGCTGATGAGCCAAACTGTTCCCATTATGACTCTTGCTGTATTACCTTTTTAAATGTATTTTTACTGAGATAAGACACACATAACTTAAATTTTATTAATTTTAATCATTTAAGTGTATAATTCAGTAGAATTAAGTACATTCACAATGTCCTACAACTATGACCACTGTCTGGAACTTTTTCATCATCCCCTAAAGAAACTCTATACTCGGGGATCCCTGGGTGGCGCAGCGGTTTGGCGCCTGCCTTTGGCCCAGGGCGCGATCCTGGAGACCCGGGATTGACTACCACGTCAGGCTCCCGGTGCATGGAGCCTGCTTCTCCCTCTGCCTGTGTCTCTGCCTCTCTCTCTCTCTCTCTCTCTGTGACTATCATAAATAAATAAAAAAAATAAAAATTAAAAAAAAAGAAACTCTATACTTACTAAACAATAATTCTCTATTTTCCTCCCACCTCAGATCCTGAAAACCTCTCTTCTACCCTCTGTGTTTATGATTTTCCCTACTCTAGATATCTCACATTAGTGGAATAATATTTGTACCTTGGTGTCTGGCTTATTCTACTTAGCATGTTTCTGAGGTTCACCCATGTTGTAGTATGTATTGGCATTCCATTCCTTTTTAAGGACAGATAATAATCCACTGAATACACACACCACATTGTTCATCCTTTGACAATATTTACCTATTTTAACATAATTTGGTTATGGGTCTAATTTGCAGAATACTTTAAAATCCATTGTACATGGAAGAAGAGTGTTAGTTTAGGGATTATTGGTTAGATTGTTGTAAAATCCGTAGCAGTATCTGGCTCATTTGATTTGTGTAATCTATCTGACGTGTCTTGAATTAAGTTCCATAAATGAAGTGGGGGTATGTAAATTGGGAGGAAGGTCTGTAGTCTTCGGCAGGTATGAAATGACAATGACTGTAGTTCAGACCAGTCTTACTCCCCTAAAGTAGGACTTCACTGTGTGTTTTTTGGAGCATTTCTTGAAAATAGATCAGGTAATAGGCTTCCATCACCACCGTGAGACATAATTTGACAATCTAATAAGTCTCACTGCTGGGAGAATTTCTCAAGATGAACATTTAACCCCTGACTTGCACACTTGCAGGGTGATTGCATAGTGCTGGAACATTCCTGCTCTGTGACTGAGAAAACCAAATTCATCCATAAGGAAAATGTTAGGGATAGACAGAAAGTTGATGGCAGATAAAGTAGAGTTAGTGCCTCTTAAGTGATTGATGTTATTCAAAAAAGGAGGTCCCAGATTTCGGGAAGAGTTAAAAAAGTAAGATTTACAAAGGGGCTGAAATCTTCTTGGAAAAGGAACAAACCAGAAAGCAATACATTACAGAGCTCACTGTGTAGACAGAAGCTTACAGAACATGGTGGTTGCTGCTTTGATTCTTAATTGGTTGAGTTCACAGCTGCTTAAGCTATTAGCTAAAAGCTGAGCATAGTACTTCGCTATATTAAAATCTGATAATGTTCCACTCTTCCCTCAAAAGGAGCTCCTTAAGATATATAAAGTTATGAACGAATATCAAACACAAAGAGTGTATATAAAATGGAGTTATAAAAATGCATGTGTCCCAGTGTCACCATCTCTTTTATCATACATCATGAAGTTGATGTGCCTAGAGTTTATATATGTGGTTGTCCCAAAATCTTAGCTAAAGAATAATTCTTAGAACAAAGTGAACTCTTGATTAAACAAGCTTTTCTTGGACCTCTTTCTGTTGGTTTCTTTTCAGGACATAAAGTGACTTGCTGTTCAACACATAGTTGTTACTGTCTTTTTCATGGTTTCTTTGCTTTCATAAATTTAATGATAAGGTGGAAATGTGTTACTACTGGTTCCTTTGCCGGGGGCGGGGGGATGGTTATATAAGGAGAGCCTTTCAGTTGACTTCCTTCCAGAAGGTTCTATGTTGAGGGGAAAGTCTGTGTTGTAATGTTTGTTTGTTTTTTTGGTAAAAGGTATATTTCTCTTCTGAATGTGAGAATATGTGTCCTTATTGGACCACAAACTTTATTCTAGCAAGAAATCCTTAAAGATTATTTTTTTTCACTCTTCTCATTCTTTTACTCCTTTGCTAGCATAAAGGAGAAGGAGCTGAGGTGGAGTAGATTTTTTCTGGTGCCTCATTTCCCAAGAGAACAAGTACACTAGAGTAGAAGAAAAAGAAAAGTTGTTAAGTAGTCCTAGGACTAACAGAGTAGACAAAAAATTAGAGCTAATTTCATGACCATAAATTATTTGCTTTAATAGCTATCTAAGTTTTGTTAAGTAAGGAAAGAAAATACTTTATTATTAATCTTCTTGTGGTCCTTAGATATGTGTACAGGGCTGGGTTTTTTTTATTTATTTATGATAGTCACACAGAGAGAGAGAGAGGCAGAGACATAGGCAGAGGGAGAAGAGCGGGCTCCATGCACCGGGAGCCCGACGTGGGACTCGATCCCGGGTTTCCAGGATTGCGCCCTGGGCCAGAGGCAGGCGCCAAACCGCTGCGCCACCCAGGGATCCCTACAGGGCTGTTTTTACCATGCATACTCACAAAATTAAATGGTAGGTTTGTGATTTAGCCACCTATGAGGGGAAGCTTTCTCTCTTATTCTACTTAGTGATACTCTACCCAACAATTATGAAACGTAGCATCTCTGTCATTCAGGAGTGGATGCTTTGTGAGTTGTCTACGTACTGCCTGACGCCCACAACTTGTTCCTAGACATTGTGTGACATAGGTATCATTGCTGTAAGATGGAGGGAGGAGGTGAATCCAAATTTTCCTGGTTGTTGATGCTTTTGCCAGAAATTTTTATAGGAGAAGAGATTGAATATGAAATGAAGCTCTGTGCTGTCTAGATTTCAGTGATCCAGCCCTCTTCTTTATAAACGTCGTGAGTGCCCCACCATTTGGTGGTACACATGCATTTTATATTAAATTATATAAGCTAGGTTTATTTACAATTAAATGGCTTTATTACATTTTGAGTTTTAGCTCAGTTACACTCAATTTTGCTTATGGCTCATTGTTTGACATTGTATATTTCTTGTTACAGGTGGTTCAGTATGAAATCTTGCTTTGATCATACCATATAACTATACTGCCTTATGTTTATTTTTAATTTAGGAAGAACATATTTAGATTCCAGAAGCAATAATCCATAATGTAAAATAAAAATCAATAAACAATGGTAGGGATAGGGCCACTAAATATGAAACAAATGCAGAGAAATAACATAGCTTAAGGTTAATATGGTCAGGTGCAAAGACATATGAAATTTATTTATTTATTTAAAGATTTATTTATTTATTCATGAGAGACACACACACAGAGAGAGAGAGAGAGAGAGAGAGAGAGAGGCAGAGACACAGGCAGAGGGAGAAGCAGGCTCCATGTAGGGAGCCCGATGTGGGACTCGATCCCGGGTCCCCAGGATCAGGGGGCTGAAGGCGGCGCTAAACCACTGGGCTGCCCGACATATGAAACTTAAATTTGATGGATATACTACCCTCAAACCATCTAAAGCCACGAAAAAAAAAAAAAAAAGTAAATGCCTCAACAGGGCATGAAGAAAGGAAGGACATGTCTTTAGTACTGGCCTCTACATGCCTTGTGGTGCTTATCAGCCACACGTGGAGGTCAGTCAACAGACTTTTTCTTATTTAATGGAGAGTTAATCACAGAAGAATTTTAAACAACACTCTATTATAGCAAGCATCTATAGATTGCTTGCAGTGTGTCAGAATGTGTGCTTAATACTTTACATAAGTGAACTCATTTACCTTCCCAACAGTTCTTTGCAGCAGTTATTATTATTATCCACATATTATGGAAGAGGAAATGGAGGTTTTATGAAATTAAACAGCATATCTCTAACAGCTAGTATTAACCAAGTCTTGACATCCATGTCTGATTTCAAACCTCATACTCTTGATTGCTGTACTATACTAAATATGCTACTTTTTTTATCCATAGAAACAATTCAGAATCTTCAAAATTGCTAGGAGAACTGCAGCCAAATCAAAGAAATGGTTTTTAGTCATCTGTCTGTATGCAGAAATGTCTGCATGCAGAAAATAGTAAAAAAAAAAACAAAACAAAACTAATGGTTTCATTATTTTAGTATCTATCAACCTCAAAAATTTTAAGCTTGTTTTTTCTTGAGACAAGCATGTTTCCACTTAGAAGTCAATATTAGTTTCTTGCTTAAAATAATACAGTTGAAAACTAGGGCAGAGTCAGCAGATTTGACAACTAATATTATAGGACATCCAGCTAAATGTGAATTTCAGATAATATTGATAAGGGATTAATTTCCAAAATATATACAGAACTACAGTCACTAGCAGAAAAAAGATTTAAAAATGAATAGAGGATGGACTTTCTTCATAGAGTTGGAACAAATAATCCTAAGATTTGTATGAAACCAGAAAATAGCCTGAATAGCCAGAGGGATGTTGAGAAAGAAAACCAAAGCTAGAGGCATCACAATACCTGACTGTACTACAAAGCTATGATCATCGGGACAGTGTGGTACTGGCACAAAAACAGACACATAGATCAATGGAAAGAATAGAGAATCCAGAAATGGATCCTCAACTCTATGGCCAACAATCTTCGACAAAGCAGGAAATTGGATAGTATTTCCAATGGAAAAAAGACAATCTCTTCAATAAATGGTGTTGGGAAAATTGGACAGCCACATGCAGAGACTAGACCATTCTCTTACACCATACACAAAGGTAAACTCAAAATGGTTGAAAGACGTACATGTGAGATAGGGATCCATCAAAATCCTAGAGGGGAACACAGGCAACAACTTTTTGGAACTTGGCCACGGCAACTTCTTGCAAGACATATCTATAAGGGCAAGGGAAACAAAATGAATAATGAACTCTTGGGACTTGCCCAAGATAAAAAGCTTCTGCACAGCAAAGGAAACAGTTAATGGAACTAAAAGGCAACCTACAGAATGGGAGAAGATATTTGCAAATGATGTATGAGACAAAGGGTAGTATCCAAGATTTATAAAGAACTTAACAACCTCAACATGCAAAAAAAAACCCCCAAAAAATCCAGTCAAGAAATGGGAAGATGACATGAACAGACATTTCTCCAAAGAAGACCTACACATGGTGAACAAGCACATGAAAAAATGTTCCACATCACTTGTCATCGGAGAAATACAAATCAAAACCACAATAAGACATCACTTTACACTGGTGAGAATGGCTAAAATTAATGACAGGAAACAACAATTGTTGGAGAGGATGCGGAGAAAGGGGGGCTCTTTTGCACTTTTGGTGGGAATGTGAACTGGTACAGCCGCTCTGGAAAACTGTGTGGAGGTTCTTCAAAGAGTTAAAAATAGAGCTACCCTCTGACCCAGCAATTGCACTACTGGGGATTTATCCCAAAGATACTGTTGTAGTGGAACGACAGGACACCTGTACCCCAGTGTTCATAGCAGCAATGTCCACAATAGCTAAACCATGGAAGGAACAATGATGTCCTTCAGCAGATGAATGGATAACGAAGATGCGATTATCTCTCTCTCTCTCTCTCTCTCTCTATCCATCCATCCACACACACACACACACGCACACATACACACACAATGGAATATTTCTCAGCCATCAGAAAGGATGAATACTTACTATTTACATAGATGTGGATGGAGGGTATTATGCTGAGTGAAACAAGCCAATTGAAGAATTATGATTATCATATGGTTTCACTCACATGTGGAATATAAGAAATAGTGACAGGGACCATAAGGGAAGAGGGGGAAACTGAGTGGGGGAATAATTAGAATGGATGACAAACAATGAGAGACTCCTACTTCTGGGAAACAAACAAAGGGTTGCAGAAGGGGAGGTTGGTGGGAGGATAGAGTGGATAATGGGCCTTAAGGAGGGCACATGATGAGATGAGCACTCATCTCATGTTATGTGTTGGCAAATTAAATTTATTTTTTTATTAAAAAAATTTTTTAAAAGATTTTATTTAATTATTCATGAGAGACACACAGAGAGAAGAGGCAGAGACACAGGCAGAGGGAGAAGCAGGCTCTATGCAGGGATCCCGACGTGGGATTCGATCCTTAGGACCCCAGGATCACGCCCCGGGCCAAAGGCAGGCACCAAACTGCCGAGCCACCCGGGCTGCCCACAAATTAAATTTAAATACAATTTTTAAAAAATTAAAAAATAAAATGAAACTGGATAGAGGATCTGAATACTTTTCCAAAGAAGACATGCAAATGGCCAACAGATACATGAAAGAGGGCCCAACATCACTAATCACCAGGGAAATGCAAATCAGGACCACAATGAGATATCACTTCTCATATGTTAGGATGGCTATTATAAATGCCAGTAACAACCACAAAAACAAAAGAAAATATGTGTTGGGCAGGATGTGGAGAAATTGGAACTCTTATACACTGTTGGTAGGAATCTAAACTAGTGCAACCAATACAAAAAACAGTATGGAAGTCCCTCAAAAAGTTAAAACTAGAACTACTAAAAGATTCAGCACTTCTAGGAATCTATCCAAAAGAATTGAAATTAGGATTGGAAGGGGTATCTGCACTCCCATTTCCTTACAGAATTATTCACAATAGCCACAATATGAAAACTACCCAACTAAAGTCTTAATATCTCTTTTTTAAAGATTTATTTATTTATTCATGAGAAACAGAGAGAGAGAGAGAGAGAGAGAGGGAGAGAGGCAGACACAAAGGCAGAGGGAGAAGCAGGCTCCATGCAGGGGGGACTCCAGGATCACGTCCTGGGTCGAAGCCTGGCGCCTAACTGCTGAGCCACCCAGGGATCCCCAAGAGTCTTAACCTCAATACACTGGTGTCTGTCTACCAATACACTGGACACTTAATTCTAAAAGTGTTAACTCACCTTTCATCAGACCATGCAGTGTGTATAAATGATAAAAGATGTACCATGTAAAGATTAGTCATTTTATTTATAACCTACAGTAAAGAGATACAACAGTATTTCCGTTCTCCAGTATCTTGGCACATAGGTGATTAAAAAAAATTCCAGATAACCAAGAGCAAGCACTTCATTTTAGCCCTTTTCAGTGTACACCTGTCTAAAATGCACCATGTGCTTTTGGGACTCATTACAGAGAGTGGAGCATTATTGTTAAACTACTGTCTCAGTGGGAACTCAGCCAGTGGGCAGATCTGGATTCAAGACTCCGTTGCCACTTAGGTCTTATCTTCAAATTATTCTTTCAGATTCTAATGTGTAATCTGGGGATATTAATGCATGCAGAGCTTAGTTCAAAGAGTTATGAGGATTCAATGATACATTAAAGAAGCTGATATATTTTAAGCCAGCACATTTAAAACTGTAAAAATATATATAATAATAATTTCAGTTAGCATGCTATGCTCTACTTCTCTCTCGGGGCATTTGAGGAGCATTTGTCCTTGCACCTAATGATCCGAGAATGCTATGTATTTATAGATTTGGTATCTATTCTCTATTATCCCCGTATCACTATTCATTTTGCAGAACCATCTGAAATCTCTGTTCATTAGCCCTGCCTCCATTTTAAGCCTGTTGCTTAATATTCTCACTTTTTAATTCTGTAGACTTAGGACAAATTCCTAAAAGTAAGTTTACTTCCCACCTATGATTAAAACATGTGAGCTCTTTTCTTTGTTGCTCAAAGACTTTTTTATTTCTCTCTCATTCCTAGCCAGGAGGCTATGCTTCAAATATTAATAAAATAATAGCTACAGTTCTGGTGTCTATTCTCTTTTGTGGTAGATGCTTTATATACATTGTTTTCATTTCTTAAAACAATCCTGCCAATTTGTAATAGTGTCATGCATTCCATTTGTGGGCATTGAGACTCAGAGTTGTTAATAGCTAAATGGATTTATCAAGCTTAGTTGTGTGGTAGAGGCAGTATCATACTCAGGCAGGCATTTCTGACTTCCAAGCCCATACTCTGAGAGAAGAACCTTAGAAGAAATAGTAATACCTCTGATTTATCATACATCTTTTATTAAATTCAAACTGTCACATGATTTCTTGTTTATTATAGTGATTTGCTGCTTTAGAAAATAGTGACATTACCAATTTTATAGATATAAAAGGAGAATAAGTGAGTCTTTTGTACTAACAGATGCACAGCAGTACAGGTGTCTTTTTAGTGCTCTCATAAATCTCAGGTGATTTATTTATTTTTTGCTTTATAGCATTTTTGTCTGTTTGTGGTATTAGAGCTAGGAGTCTAATTATAATACATTTCTAATTCCTATCATTATAGTCTATAGGTGACAAAGGCATTTGGAAAAAATAAGCACTTTGGCTATACATTGCTAGGTATACGTGCTCCCTGGTTTTTATACCCACCAAAATTGCAGTATTGTGGCAAAATGAATGGAAGTATAACATTTGGGTGAAAGAAGGAGGCAGTTATGGTTCTTAAATGAAGTCTATATTTGCTGTCAGTCACAGGCAAGCCTTAGTAAGGAACCACCGGAGCTTTTTTTTTTTTTTTTTTTTTTTGGCTAGATCTTCAGAGTTGGCTTAATTGGATAAAATCCCAAATGTAGATTCATCATGAAGCAGTGATATATCCAATAAAATGAAAATTTTAAAGCAGTTGATTTTTTAAAAAAATTGAAGAACTAAGATTCCAAAATCTTTGTTTTGAAGTTACCTAAGGAAATAGAAGCTAATCATAGGACTGGCATATGAAAATGCAACTCTCTAAACTTGTGATCATAATTTAAAAGATGGAACGTCCAGATTCTAGTTGGTCAGCAGGAAGATCTTAATGTAAATATACTTGGTGAGTGTGGCGTTAAGTACTGTACTGTATGAAAACAAAATAAGGGGGCACCTGGGTGGCTCAGTCAACTGATTAAGCATCTGCCTTTGGCTCAGGTCAAGATCCCAGGATCCTGGGATGGAGCCCTGCATAGGGTTCCCTGCTCAGCAGGGAGTCTGCATCTCCCTCTCCCTTTGCTCCTCCCTCTGCTTGTGCATTCTCTGTCTCTCAAAAATAAAAAATAAAAAATAAAGTCTTTAAAAAAGAAAAGGCAGCAAAAAAGGAAAAATGAAAATGTCTAGAATCAACTAACTCAGCTTCTGGATGATATATAACACATGGTATAGGATTATTAGAAATATGTCATTGTCTCTTAAATGTGTTACTATTTAAAGTAACTAAATACTCTTAATAGGTAATAACATGTAACTCTTAAATGTGTTACATATATAAGAATGTGAAATACTTTAATCATTATCTAATCTCAATATGGATGTTACTATCTACCTCAAAGGTAACTGCTGTTTCAGTAAATAACTTGGATATAATAGCCATAGTATTTGTCATAAAATGCTAGTCAAGTATGACATAATTTTTGGATAAAACCAACAATGTTGTGAGATTTGTGGCTCTGAATGTCCTATTTTAGTAGGGTTTTTCAAATCACCAATCAGCAAATAAAGACTAATTTTGGAAGGTGCATTTGTTTTTGTATAAAATAAGGAAAATAAAAGTGATAATAATAAAAAAATAATAACACTCTGGTAACAATATTGTAATAGCAGCTTATATTTGTAGAATATAAAACTGTACAAAAACTGGAATCCTCATACTCTATGCTCATTTTGGCATCCTTCCCTTTTCTCTTCCTTCTCACTCCTTCCCGCTGCTTGTGCACATCTCTCCAGCTACCACTCCATCTTCTCTTCTCTGCATGTTTCTTGAGAGAGCAATCTGGTCTCTGTTTCCATTTCCTTGTCTCCCACTCAGTCTGCCTCTTACTTCATCTCCTCTCACTCCACTGATATGTACATCAGTCTTGCCATTGGCATTCCTAACTGCTGAATATAATAGAAATTTAATTGTTTAACTTAGAACAGGTAATGAAAGTTCATTGAAAGGATTCATTTCTTTTGTTCTGATTAAAAAAATCAATACGCTACTTACTCCATTGAACATATATTGCTGTTCTATGATGTAGGTATTTTTTTTGTGCTGGAGTGGTGATTGATAGATAGGACTTGCCCTCATGGAAATTACATTTTAATGGGAAGAAGAAGAAAATAAACACTAAAAATGTGTAAATAAGTGAATAACTTGAGATTGAAGTGGATGGAGCAAATTCTACAGGATACCGGGAGCAGGAGAGACTGTGTTTCTCCAGACTCTGGAGGGCAGGCTGGTCAGGGGGCACTCCGTGGAGGCAGTCATAAACAGCTCAGCCATTAGTGTAAGGTGTAGAACAAGCTTGGCATGAGGGTGTTGGTTTGCACCCTCAGAAGTTCCCTGGGTGAGGTCTACAACTGGCTCCCATACATGAGGGGCAGGGAGAAACTGAAGAAAGAGGCAGGCCAGTCCACCCCCAACTGGCAGGTGGCAGGGTTAACGAGCCAGGGAACTTAGGTATGAGGCTTGTCTTGGGTGGCTGCAAGCAGTAGATCTCTGCACGCACCTGCCAAACTCTTTAAAGTATATCAAGTCCTTAATGGTGTTCGGTCATGTATGCCATTCCAGATGGCCTCAACAACATCTTACACTCTATGTAAGACTATAAGACTATGTCCTTGAATGGCTCCCACCATATAAACGGTGGGCAGAATGTATATTCCAGGACAGGGGCCTCTCATTGCCTGGATCTAGCTCGTGGGTCATTTATCAGTCATGTCCTCTCAATGACAACCCCCCCCCCCAACAAAGGGACAGGGGGAAGGCCAGTGGGGCTGCAGTGTAGGGAAGGAAGGGAATGGGAATGTGAAGTGAGCTCAGAGAGGTCCAGGGGGTGGGGGGGTGGGGGGAGGTGATGTTGAGCTTTCCTTCCAGTAAGAAATTTAGATTTTACTCTTGTTTCAATAGGTAAGTAAATTCTGGGATTTAAAGCAAGGAGTAGGGTGGAGAAATAAAATCTGATATAAATTTCATAACATCATTCTGGTCCCTGTGAGGAGAAAATTGTATTATCAGTTGCAACACTCTTCCTCAAAAGTAAATTCCTGTACTAGATTGGGCTGTTAAAGTCCATGCCAGCACTAGGTTGGTGTAAATATTAGATCAACACAGAGAAAAGTCCTAAAAAGACCTTTATGTATGTTGTCTTATGTGGCCTTTATTTCCACAGAAGTGTCTAGCACTCAAGGGTAGCCCAGGAGGTTGGATTTTAGGTCCCAGCTTTTATCTCCCTTGTATGTAAGGCTTCCCCTCACCACCCCCTTCCCCTCCCATCTTCTCCTCTTTAGATCAGCTAAACTTACTTTCTCTTTTTTTATGGGGAAATGAATGATTTTTTAGTATCATAATAGTTTTCCAGTGCTTGGCTTATTTACAATTAAATGCACTTTTAACATTGGTGGGGAGGTGAAGGGTTTCACAGTCATTCAAAAGACTGAATCTCAGAGAATATAACAGAAACGTGTCACACAAAAGAAAGGAGTGGGAGAAAGTCTGAAGGCTTAATTGTCAGTCTTCTACTTTGACAACTTTTCAACATCCTTCACTGCCAAGATTACCATTGCTCCATTATCCTGTTTGCCTCCTGCTCCTTGCAAGCTGTGGCTGCTTGAGAAGCCATCTCAAAGTTTCGTCTGCTCTGTGTATTTATCCTTCAGTTTGCTGTTTCTTCTTCCCTCAGATTTTGCTGTTCAAGAAGTCACTTGTGTTTTGTCATGTTTCTTTTACAGATGAATGGGACAATTCTGAGAGCATGTATGGCCTTTGGCTGTGGTGGACATGTTTAAACTGGGGTCTGGGGGCACCTGGTGGCTCGGCAGTTGAGCATCTGCCTTTGGCCCAGGGCATGATCTTGGGGTCTCGGGATCAAGTCCCACATTGGGCTCCCTGAGAGGAGCCTGCTTCTCCATCTGCCTGTGTCTCTGCCTCTTTCTGTGTATCTCATGAATAAATAAATAAAATAAAATGAAGAATAATAAACTGGGGTCTGGTCCTTACATACTGGATGAGAAGGGGATGCCCCTTCCTCTGTGCTGGCATAGAGGGTCAAGGAGAAATGGACCATTCAGCTTTCTCCCTTTTGATGCCCCTTTGCTGAAAGCCCTCCTTCAGTTCGCTCACACATTATTGTTATGTGAAAATCAGTTAGAATAAAACATGTTCCAGATGGGATTCCTCCCTTTTTCTCCTTGTCTCCCCCACCCCACCTCTTTTTCACGTTCTTCTTTCTGTTCGTCTTTACTTACCTAATTGCATCCTAAAGGAATGAAACACACCTGCTTCCTCCTCATGGTGACAGCTACACGATATATTTGGCTCTAAGTTACCACCAACATTCAGCAAATATTTTCCAGTTACTAAGCTGACTCTTGGATCAGGCCCTAGGTATTCACAAATGTACGGAGCACAGTCCCTCTTCAAGATTCTTAGATGACAGGGAGGGATGGAGATGAGTGCAGGCAAATTACGATAGTGTGGCAAGTGGCTGGTGTGCATAAGGAAGGGCGCTCCACCTGGTCCTGAACAAATCCTACAGACGGCCTTCTCACTTGCACCCTGACCAGTGACTAGAGGTTGGCATTAATGAGAGTGGACCCGGGGATGAAGTGGATGGCTGATATGTTTCAGGTGACCTGGAAGGGAAATTTAGCTGCAGGACATTGAGGAAATATAGCACCTGCCTTCAGCTCAGGGCGTGATCCTGGGGACCTGGGATCAAGTCCTGCATTGGGCTCCCCGCAGGGAGCCTGCCTCTCCCTCTGCCTGTATCTCTGCCCCTCTCGTGTCTCTCATGAATAAATAAATAAATAAAATCCTTAACAACAACAACAAAGACTGTGAGTATGTGTGGAGAGGGAGATGGAGAGGAAAGGCTTAATCTCTAATAATATTAGAGATAGTACAAAAAATGCCTAACTTTGATTCATTTTTTTTTAAAATCTTGCTGAGTGAGGGTTAAGGGTCTTCTGAACATAGAGGGGAGTCTTGTGAAGGTTTTGATCATATAAATGGTGTCTCATGATCCATAGTTACTTATTTGGCTACACTGGATCCCATCCAGTCAACAGTATTAGGCACTTACTGAGTACCTACTACTACAGACGTAGTCATGAAGAAGGGCAGACACAGACTTTGTCTCCAGTTCCAGAGGCTGACAATATCGGCAGTAAGAAGTCCAGCTAAGAGGCTGTCGGCCCATGATATTGGTAGTCTGAACTGCAATATTGCAGTAGGGATGAAAATAAGTTATGTTTAAGAGATATTCAGGAAATAATGCCGACTGAAGATGGTACTTGACCGGAGGGGATGGAGAGGGACGAGAGGGACAAGGCAGGGGTCTTTCCACATTTCCACATGTTGAACTGCATTCCCCCTTCCTTTCTTAGTTTGACAGCCTGGTGACTTTGTGGGTGTTTCCATTTCCAGATGCCTAGTTATCAGTTTGACCTGCTGTCAGTTCCGTCATCCCATTTGGTGGGTGCACAGTGCTATGGAAGATACGGCGGGTCATTGACCTTGTAGCAGAGGCCATTTGCTACGGCAAAGCTATTATCAAGAATTATGCTAAGCAGCTCTTCTTGTCAGATGAGTTTTGCTAAACTGTTCATTCTGTTATAGGATATGTGGTACAGTAAGGTTGCAGGAACCGAGTGTAGAGTGGGGGAGGCAGGATGGCTGCAAAAAATGTTCAGAAAAGTAGAATCTCAGACCCAAACTAGTAGTAAGTGTGCTGAGAGGAAACCAGGGCTATGTAACGGATGATGTAAAATGGGTGTCCGACTTTCTGAGAATACAAAACCAGATGATTTCTCTCAAAGGCTTCCCGAGAACATTAGTATCCTGTGTTACTCTGTGGCAAAAGGTTTCTGGAAAATGCTGCACACTCAAATAGGCCTCTTGTTAGAAGAGGATCTGGTTACATTTGTGGAAGTCAGAGGTCTACAAATATATTTGTACCCCCTCTCCATGTTTTTCACTAATATTTGTATTAACATGCTATGGAATTGGTGCCTCACAGAATGCCCCGAGGTAAATGCTGGGCTAACCTAGTAATGCTTGTGGTAATGGTGAATGCTTATTCGGTGCTTATTATCTTCTGTGCGTAGTGTTAAATGCTTTACATGGACTGTCTCGTTGAGTATTCACATTGTCAGTGCTATCTGGTGTAGATATTTATTATTATCTTCATCTTAATGACAAAAGAAATACTCTAAGTTATGAAGTAATTTGTCCAAAGTAATAAGTCAGTAGGCAGGAAACTGGACTTTGACCAAACAATCTAATCTAAGAGGTCAAGCACTTACCCCTTTGTACATTATCTTGACATGTCATAAGACGAAGGTCCATGGAGGGCTTGGTGGATGTTGGTGTCACTGAAACTCTTCAGTCACTCCATGAATGGGACTGGCCTTTTGTGGCCCTCAGAGACCAAATGTAACATCCAAATGACTGGATTGTTCTCTAGTCTCATAGTCATTGAGCCCATATACATGCCAACCAATACAGCAGGCATTTTGCATGCATTACCCCATTTTATAGCAGAGGAGACTCAAGCAAGAGATCCAGGAAATGATACAATTAGAAGCCAGTGGAGCCTGGACTCAAATCCAGACAGTCAGACTCAAGAGTTAGTCATGCTCTTAATCATACAACGATGTCTCCTCAACATCTGAATTGGTGCACACAGCTTCCTCAGGCCAAGGAATGTTTGCATATATCTATATTAAAATATATGATCATTTTCAATGCATTTATCCATAGTAACGACTCCTTTTCAGAATCATACAAAATTATAGACATCATTGCTACCACTGAATCATGTTCTTAGAGATAGGATTTTTGGAAGATGTGAGGAAAAAGGTAATTTAGAGAATTCAAGAAGAGGAATCAGATGAGGTCAGAAAGTGACCTCACGAACCTACCCAAAACTGTGGGTCAAACAAGAATGGAGTTCAGTATAGGATTAGAATCTGGGAAGGCAGAAATTGATGGACATATATTTTATATATGTCATAAATACAAATGAGTTGTATTTTATGTTAGTTTTGCTTACTCCTTAGCAAAGTAGTAGTTAATATAAGCAATTTAGAATAAGAGTAAAAATTCAAACCCAGAATTGCCTATTGTTAAACAAGATCTTAGGAAAATTTCCAAATTTCATCTTTGAAATGGAGATGGACATACGAATATCCCAAATTTGTTGTGAAGAACAATATAAATATTGCCACATAAAGTGCTAGAGAAACCAGGTGTGGGACTTTTATTATAGGTAGCTATTATTAGAACATCGCTTTGCTTTCCTGAGTTTTGTGAGTTCAACTTGAAGATGTTCACTTGGTATCTTGCATTGTGCTTTTCAATTTTTCTCCTTCTGATAAAGTACAAGGCAGTGGATTCCAACAATATTAAAACATCTGTGTGTCTGTAGTAGTGGCATTGTCAGAAGCAGTTGTCCCAGGTGACTTTTTTTTTTTTTAAGCACATTAGGAATAATAGATTTGAAATGAGTTTATTCTGGACAGGAATTCATTTAACACATTTTATCTAAACTGTTTACGCTGACCATTTGACTTGGCATTGAAGAAGGAATCTTTTAGGGAAAAAAAGTAAGATAAGTCACTTATTTAAAGATTATTTAAACAACTGTGCTTCGGGTTTTGTGAATAAGTTAAATCTATATTTATATGGAGACAAATGGTAATGTTTCCCAGTTGATTTAGGCTATTGTTAAATGAATGAAGACTGAGGTAGGGCCTCTCTTATCTCTTGCATCCTATCAGGGTACTTTGTTTGAAATACTTTTATTTTTTCTCCTTAGATTTTATACAGTAAACAGCATTTCAAATACAATAAATGCAATTTTCAGGTGTTCAGGTGTTAGGGAAGCTCTAAATGTAGCACAATTATACTGGAAAAGCAGTGATTTCATCTACTAAGCATTTTTATTTTTATATTTTTATTTGCAGGATGAGTAAGAGATACTTACAGAAAGCAACAAAAGGAAAGCTGCTAATAATAATATTTATTGTAACCTTGTGGGGGAAAGTTGTATCCAGTGCAAACCACCATAAAGGTAAGCTCTTCTGGTTTTTTTTTTTTTGTCCTCAGCTCTCTTTGGAAAGTGATTTCCTTTAACACAGACTATCATGTTCTTTCTTCACTGTTCTGTTAGTTTTACTAGGTACAGGTTCCCCTCTGACACTTCGCTTTAAATAAAAACCCAGAGAGTCATCCTTGAGATGGCGTTGATAGGGGAAGCATGATTGTTTCCAGGATTACTGCCATTTTTGCAAATAATGTTCAGAGAATATGGAATAGTGACTCTGTCTTTCCCCGTCACTTCCATTTTTAAGATACCAGTGTTAAAATGTTTAGCTGACATAATAATAAACTTGAGTTTCAGATTGCAGTCATCCTGGTAAGGAAAGCATCTGTAATGATCTGTGTCTTCATAGTAAGTATCCATGTAAACTTCCCCTCTATGCTGTTTGTAGATCCTATGTCTCCATGCGGGAGCACCTCTTTGACCATTTTTTGGCCTCTATCCTTAATATGATATTCAGCTGGCTCAGTTCCGAAGAGAGTGAGAAAATTTGTTTTATACATATGTGTTAAGGCTTGACAGTTCAGGCCCTTTCTGTTCTCTTTGCTGAGCCTAAGACCCAGTATAATGAATGACTACCTTTTCCAAATGAATTAAAATAGGGCTATTTCTGAACTGTTCCTTCCATAATCAAGTATTCATAACCTGGAATAGTCAATTTAGATTTTCCTGTGAACTAGGATTTTACAATTCAATTTTCAGTCCTCTGTAAAGTCTAGAGATGAGCAACTTTTACATTTTATTTTTGGTGGAAGAGGGAGCTAAGAGTGTCTTGAATTTTGTAACACTTAAATTAGTTACACATGTGCATTTAATTAGCATTACATGGAACATTAACACCAGGGAGAGGAAAGACGTGGTGTGAGGGAGTGATGCCTCTGAGGCAAAATCTTTTCCCCTGTGTTTAAAACCAAAAAGAGACATCTTTCAAAATAAGAGAATTTTATGAAGAGGCCCTTCCTATTTCGTCATCCTGTTTTTCACCCCACAGTGTGTGTGTGTGTGTGTGTGTGTGTGACTATGTATACGTAAAATGTTAATTATATCATAGGTCTACTTTAGAATTTCTTCCTTTCTTTAATACAACGTATTGACCCACAAATCCTCTTTGATATTTGTTAGTGTAAAATTAAAAAGATAAAGAGGAGGACATTATCTTCCATGCCTCCAAATTGGCAACAATGGACCAAATCTAAGGACAAAGTGGTGTCCTCACCTTTTAATAAGACTTGCAATGCTTGGGCTTAACAAGAGAAGACACACTGTCCCTTCTGTGCTGGGTGGTCACCCCAGTGCCCTTTCTTAGACCATACAAGAAGAGAGAAGTGGGGAGATTTATAGAAGTGGATGCCATTCTAGTGAAGCAAGGATTCATGGTAAAGATGCTCTCTCAGCTCCAAAGCCAAGTGATAGAACCTATGCGAAATGCCCCCTTTTGTTTTAAACTATTCTACCTTTAAAATAATAAGTATAATGTAGGTTAAGTCACATCCATAAAATGAATATATGGTTCATACTCACCACCCAATTTAAAGATGTAACATTCCTAACACTCTGGAAACTGGCTATTTCTGCCACTCGGATTTCATTCCTTTGCCACTTTCCCCAGCTGATCACTCATCTTAAATTTTGTGGTGATGATTGTTTTGCATTTATTTCTAATTTCACCATGTATTTATATACCGCCAAAAGGTACATTCGTTAATTTTGACAGCTACTGAATTTTCACGATAGTTTTATACTGTGCCTTTTTGTAATTTGTGACTTTGCTCAACAAGTGTTTGTGGCATTCATTATGGTTGATGGCATATAGCCAGTTTCTTCATTTTTACTGTTACTCCATATTTTATCGTACGAAGTCACCACAATTAATATATTTCTATTCTTGTACATGAACACTTGGTATTGTGTGTTCTTGCCATTATGAACAATGTTTCTGTAAAAATTCCTGTACTTCTCCCCTAGTGCATGTCTGCAAGAGTTTTTTGAGAGCCCATTCCAAGGAGCAAAACTCCTGGGTCTCTGGGCCTGTGTATCTTCAGCCTTTCCAGAGAATACCAAATGGCTTTCCAAGATGATAGTACTAATAAAGTAGCTCAAGGTATTTTCTTAGTGTCTTTATAGTCTTGCTGTAGGTGTTGATATCTCTCCTCTTGCTGTGTGACTAGTGCTCAGTGGGTCTTCTCTCTTTTCTTGATTGGTCTCCCCAGAATTGGGCCATTTTATTAGTTCTCTAGGAATCAACTTTTGCCATTGCAGATCCTCCCCCTTGTGTCTCTTCTTGTATGTCATTACTTTTTGCTCTTATCTTTATGATTCCTTCAACTGTGTTTATTTTTATTTGTATAACAAGCACTTAAGCTCAGTGTATGCCAGGTATTTGTGGGGAAGTGAAACTTCCCTGGATTTCTCAGTGCTCCCAAAAGCCCTAGCCTCCTGAGACTTTTCGCACCTATGGTTATTTGTGTAGTTAATTGCTTTGATTGAAAAGAATAATAAAACTCCTCTTATCTCCTCAAGTGAGGTAAATGCTTACAGCTTGGATTAGGTCCCTAGGTTAAGCTCTCAAGGTGCCAGACGTTGGGGCACTACCTCTCTAGGTGTGAAACTCTGATCTGAAACACCTGGGGTTTTTTTTGGCCCTTGGAAAGATGTATTTACATTCTGCCTAGGATCCTTTCCAACCCATCTCAAAGCAGCAAAAGATTTTTTTTTTTCTTTAAAGATGGGAGGGGATGACTGTCTCTCCTGTATATAAATGGAAAACAAACAAACAAACAAACCACATTCATTATTCACCTGTAGAATATTCAGCTATTTATGTCAGACATTTGACCCTGCTTTCATCATAAGTAAGGCTTAGGGCAAAGCAGGCTGATTTACTTATTTATTTTGAGATAATCATAAGAAATCTGATTCAGAGCACCTTGTATAAGCCTTCAAGATAAAAGTAATAAAGATGAATATTAAAAACTCAACAGCACTATTCTAAGAGCTTCACAGATACATAACAGCTCATTTCATCTTCATAACAATCTCTGAAGTATGTACTTTTGTTAAACCCATTTTACAGATCAGAAACTATAGCAAGGAAAGGTTAAATAATTTGTCCTTGATTGGCTAGTTAGGAAGTAGGAGGCAGGATTCAAATTTAGGCAGTCTTGTTCCATATAAACATGATATATAGCTGGTCAAATTTCTGTTTATACTGTTTGTGGTTTAGTTGACTTCCTGAATCTATGGGTTGATGTCTTTCAGTAACTTTGCAAAAATTTCACACATTATCAAATATTTCTTCTACTCCATTGTCTCTCCTGAACTAGAGCTCTGGTTGTGTGGATGTCAGCTTTTTCACAGGGTCCTCTGTGTGTTTCATCCTTTGTATTTTCCAACTTAAAGTTTCTCAGTGAATTCTGGAATATTTATTCACATAATCTTACCACACTAGGTGTTCTCTTCAGCCTAATCTGCCCTTTCATCCATATATTGAGGTTTAATTTTATCTATTGTATGCTATTCACAATTACTATTTTCTTTTGGTGAATTGGCTTTTGATATTGATCAATTTGTGCTCTCATTTATGCTTGTATTTCTTCTTTTTATACATTTTATATGTATTATGTTTTGTATATGTTATATATGACTTTAAATATATATGATTACATATAATATAAAAGTTATATATTATATGTATTTTGTATAATATACACAATATATATTAATACAAAACATACAATACACATAATATACACAATATAATATATAATATATTGTATATATTTATGTTTTAAATATTATTATATATCACATTAAACTTATGTACATATTAATATGTACATGTTCTATGTATTATATATATGTTTTACATTTGAGTTGATGGTTCTATTTTATGAAGTTTTTGTGTTTTCTTCCTGCTGAGTCTCAATCACGATATGTTTCTTAAAGTTTTGTGATTTAAAAAAAAACTTGATATTTGTGAGAGTTTTTAAGGCCTATACTTAGGATGCATTCTTTCCCATGAGTTGCATATTACCATATGTCTTAGGTAAGGTTCTTCAAAAGCAGAGCCAAGTCAGGAATTCTTGTTGATGTGATTATTTGAACGAGTGCTCTCAGGAGGGGAGAGTGAGGGCAGCAGGATAGATCAGGAAATAGAAGTTTAGCACAAATAGAGTCTCAGCTGGAGAATAGCCTGGTCAGATCCTGTGGAGAGGCTCTGGAACATGAATTGCTTCATAGAGTTGGCCTCTCCTTGAGATAAGATAGACACCTCTTCTGTCCTTGTGTCCACTAGTCACTGGCTGTTGATCTGTTCCCCATGGCAGAGAATAGCCTTCCTGGGGAAGTGGCTCCTCTTTTGCAGAGGGAAAGCCTCCAAAGAAAGGAAGAGCCATGAACTGTAATCTGCTAACATTCACAGAAAATGGAGGAAAGGTGCATACCTGATAAAAAAAGAATCTTGGTAATGTACCAACATCTATTTTCTACTACTGTCCATTTCTCATAGCCTTCAGATCCACTTCCTGCTTATAGAAGCTCACTTCATCCAGGCAAAGCTTATCAAATTGGTTATCGTTGGTTGCAATTTCCAAGAAAATGTACTTGAGGAAGAATGGTGCCCTCCTCTGACTTGAAAGTGCAGTTGGTACCAAGGCCATTATTGATACTCGTGATCTGCACACTCCCTTAGCCATTTTATATTTCCCTTTCCTTCAGCCAGGACTTAAGCTCATCTGGGAGGCTTGCCTGATGTTACCCAGACCTCATACCTGAGGATCCTGAGCCCTGGATTATCATCTTCTTAATGCTGTGGTTGTACTTAGAAATTTATAGTTATAACTGGGCATGGGGATGCCAAAAAATGACCCAGTGAATCTAACATACTCTTCTCTGCACTCCTCCCTCCCATACACAGCAGCTACTCTCTTTCTCATGGTTATCAGAATCATTTACCACATCAATAATAATTCTTTTCTTTCTTGCTGGTCTTTGAGGTTCATCAGGCAGCAGCTCTAGCTTTATGTTTAGCAGGACTCTTACTGTTTCCTCTGGTAAAAGCATCCCCTTTCTGGGAACCAGTACCTCTAGACTCAGAGTCTCTTGGTAGTTTTCATAGGAATATTAAGATTGGGTAACTCTGATGGAAAATTTGTTTTACTCAATAATTTTCAAGTACCTGCAAGGGTACTTAAGGGCTGAGAATATAGCAGTACATAAAAAAGGCAAAAAAATCGTTGTCTTTATGGAGTTTTTGTCCTAGAGGTAGGAGAACAGACAATAAAAAGAAAAATAAAATAGTTTTATCGTATAAATGCTATGAAAAAAGACAAAAGAGAAAGGTATAAGAAGTGTTCAGGAGGGATTGTAATTTTAAAAAAGGCCTTTGAGTAAGACCTAAAGTTTCCAATGGAGCCAGCCACAGAAATATCGAGGGGAAAGGTGTTTCAGGCAAAGCAGCAATCAGTATGAATGCTTTCAAGTAGGAGCATGCCTGGAGACAGTGAGGTTTAGCAAGAAGGATGATATTCATAGAGTATGTAAGAAAGACAGTGGTAGGAGATTAGGTCATTACAGAACAGGTAAATGTAGAAGATGAAAGAACGAAATAAATAACATTCTAAAATATCGGTGCCGTAACATTGTGCTCTCAAGAGCCACCAAATGGAGAACTGTGTTGCTCTGTTATCTGAACATGATGTAGAAACACTAGAAATCCAGAGCATTTGGATTTGAAAAATGAGATCCCTAAGAATCAGATAATGTCACCAGCTTAATAAAATATTCTGAGCTTTGGGAGCTAAAAGTCTCTCACACACAGATAAATAAGTTTATTGCTGAGACTGCCATGGAGATTCAGTCTGGAATTCTCATGATTGTACTGATCTGGGCATTTTGGGAGGGGGTAGTGATTAACTTAGAGCATTGTGACAGTCACAAAGCATAAGCAGTATTTCCCCCTTGGAAGCAATTACATTAGGTCCAGCTTCAGATATTAGGGATCAGAGAGGAAACATTTCAGTTTAGGACTCCAAGTTCCTAACAGAAAAATATAGTCATTAATCTTAGAAGGTTAATATGTTTTCTTGCCTTTTCTTCCCCTACCCATCATGTCCAAACTAAATTGAAAGAAAATGACTCATCACTGGATATGTGGGTTGGTAAAGAATCTGTATTGAATGTAAAAGAAATAGAGGTGAGTTATATACAAAAAAGTAAAAATTCATTAGCTAAGATTGAGTGCATATTACCCTCATTGGCATACAAAGTATTTACTGATCTGATTTGGGACTTTTGAATACATGGAATTTTTTCAGAGGAAAAAAGAATTCAGATAATTTTTTAGTTCAAAGCCTGGATGAGAGTATGTATGTATGTATGTATGTATTTGGTAGCTCTTTGTTGGTTTATTTGATACTTTATAAATTTATCCAACCAACTACCCCATAAACAAAATCTATATTGTAGGTCTGTTAATCTGTATTGAGATTGCTAATCTCTTTTGAGGGTTGAGTTTTAGATCAAGTTTTGAAGATCCAGTACAGCCCAGGGAATATAGCCCATGTATTTTAATAGTGTCCTATGATGACAGATAGTAGGTACGCTTGTGGTGAGCCCAACATAAAGTATACACTTACCAAATCTCTGTGTTGTATCCCTGAAATTAATGTAACCCTGTGTTTCAAATATACATCAATAAAAATAAAAGTGAAGAAACAAACATGCTGGTGTGCTATGAAGCTTAAAGTATAGTCAGGGAAAAAATAATCTGATAATCAAATATTTAGAATGGTATGAAAGTATTGTAAAATATTTTCTTTTTCAGGATAAGAGTATCTAAACTGTACAATAGCGGGAATATGATTCGGGAAGTCTTTTAGCGGGAATGTGATCAGGAAAGTCTTTTCTGGAGAAGAGATACTTGAGCTGAGTTTTGAATAGGGAGTGGGAATTATTATTATTTAAAAATATTTTGTTTATTCATGAGAGACAGAGAGAGAGGGGCAGAGACACAGGCAGAGGGAGAAGCAGGCTCCATGCAGGGAGTCTGACGTGGGACTCGATCTGGAGACCCTGGGATCATGCCCTGAGCCAAAGGCGGATGCCCAACTGCTGAGCCACCCAGGCTTCCTAGGAATGGGAATTAAGTAGGCAGAGCATGGGACATCCAGGCAGGAGGAGCATCAGGTGTAAGGTGCTGAGACATGAAGGACCAGAATGCTCTGGAGCTAGAAGATTGCTGTGTCTGTAGGGGCAAAAAACAAGGAAGTTGGTGGTGCTCATACGGCTTGAAGAGGGGCTAGGGTAGCTCATTGGGGCCATATTCAGAATGCTAGTTTACTTACAGTTGAAATTGATCCAATTTAGCTATATGGTATTTACTAGATTCTCTTGGGCTGGTTTGCACCTGATTATGATGTACACCAGAGTTGAAGAACCCAGATTTATAATTCAACATCGATTCATGATAAAAACTCAAAAAAGTGGGTTTAGGGGAAAAATACCTCGACTAATAAAGGTCATACGAAAAACCTTCAGCTAACATCAAACTCAATGGTGAAAAACTGAGGGATTTTTCCCTAAGATCAAGAAAAAGACAAGGATTTCCACTTTCACCACTTTCACTCTACACAGTACTAGAAGTCCTAGTCATAGCAATCGGAGAAGAAAAAGAAATAACGGGTACTCAAGTAAGAAAGCAGTTAAGCTTTCACTTTTTGCTGATGATGTAATATTGGTAAGAAAGCAGTTAAGCTGTCACTTTTTGCTGATGATGTTATATTATATGCAGAAAACCCTAAAGATGCCACCAAAAAACTACTAGAATAAATAAATTCAGTAAAATTGAAGGATACAAAATTAATACCCAGTAATTGGTAGAGTTTCTACATACTAACAATGAAGTAGCAGGAAGAGAAATTAAGAAAACATTTCCATTTACAACTGCACCAAAAAAGAATAAAAGACCTAGGAAAAAATTTGACAAAGGAGATGAAAGACCTGTACTCTGAAAACTATAAAGCATTCATATAATTCATGTTTTTTAAGGATTTTGTTTGTGAAAACAACTGGATTAATGTTCCCAGAGAAAGAAAATGGCCAGAACATAAACTAACCTTATTTTGGACTTGTAACAACACACTTAATTATTTTATTTAATTTTCAGAGTAATACATGTTTGAGGAATTTTGATAATAAAGAGAAATATCAAGATGACAAATAGGATCACCCATAAGTCTTCCACACAGTAATTACTAGATGGCATTTGGGTGTATTTTCATGTGGTTTAATTTATGAGCATATTAAAATGTCTGAAAGCATGATGTTGATTCATTTATGTATTCACACATTTATTGACATGGACTTAGGTGTGTGAGAGACTGAGCTGCCCTGAGCTGGTGTTTCCGTTTTAAACCATGCAGATTAGAGGTGTTGTTTTCCTGGAGTTTACCCTTCTATATCCTAATCTTTTTCTTCTCTCTTTAATTTTAAGATACCTCATGCTTACAGAATAGTGCATAGAATATATATGTACATGTGAAAGAATAATTATAAAGCAAACAACTGGGCAACTACCAACAAGGATAAGAAATAGAATGTCAGCCCCTTACGACTCCTCATGCCTCACCCTGATTACAACCCCTCCTCCCACAGACATACTGTACTCTTCCTGACTTTCTACCCCTAAACAATAGAATGTAATTTTACATACGTTTTTAATTTTGTAAAAATGGAATCCTGTTTTGGGCATTTTTTTTTAGTGTGATTTGCTGCTTCCCCTGAAGATTTTCTCTAGGGATTCATCTATGCTGTGAAATAGGATTTGACTATATGAATATATTGTGATATGTTTATTTCTTTTACTATTGACAGACATTTGAATCTTTCAAGTTGTTGGTTGTTTTTGACAATGCTGCTGTAGACATAATTGTACATGTACTTTCGTTTACATATACAAAATTTCCTCAGGATATATTTCTAAGATGGGAAATTTATGAGCCATATGATAACTACTTATTTATTTAAAGATTTTATTTTATTTTTTATTTATTCATGAGAGACACAGAGAGAGGCGGAGACATAGGCAGTTGGAGAAGCAGGCTTCATACAGGGAGCCTGATGTGGGACTTGATCCCAGAACCCTGGGATCATGCCCTGAGCCGAAGGCAGACGCTCAACCACTGAGCCACCCAGGCATCCCAATAACTACATATTTATTTATTTATTTTTCCAGACCCAATAACTACATATTTAAATTTATTTTTCACACTTTCAAAAATTTATTTATTTATTTATTTATTTATTTATTTATTTGAGAGAGCGAGAGAGCATGAGCATGGGCCAGTGGGGAGGGAAAACAGTCTCCCCACTGAGCAGGGATTTCCAATGTAGGACTTGATCCCAGGACTCCGCGATCATGACCAGAGCCAAAGGCAGATGCTTAGTGGACTGAGCCACCCAGGCACCCCTATATTTTTTCCCACTTTGAATAGTTAACAGTAAAGGATGTGTATTTACTTATATATCTAAAAACTATTCCTAAACACATCTTAATTGGGGCATAAGAAAACATAATGTCTTCTACTTTGGCAAATTACTTATCTCTAGTGTTAGATTTCTTTGGGACATTTTCATTTGTTAGCACTAATATAAAATTTTTGTGCAATAAATCTTTACATTTAATATTTAATAATTCATTGAGTTCATAAATTTGGTTAATATTAATTTCTTTAATAATTAACACAAACGAGAATTTCTGAGGTCAAAAAGAATGAAACAGGTTTGTATCCTTCAACCCTTGCTCGGGACTGAGGAAATCATACTAAGGTGATTTACAATAGGGAATTGGTTACAAAAGTGTTGCAAAAGGAGAAGGAAACAAGGCATGATGGTAGGACTACCCAGACATTGGTAACCGCAGAAAGCCATTCCTCTCCCTAGAGGTGAGAGGGCAAAAAGAAGCAGCGTTACCAGGTGCTCCTGAATGTATTTGCTGTTGAGGTCCCTGAAACCCTGCTGCCACTACAGGAATCCCTTTCATTGACACTGAGCAGGAAGCCTCTCATGGTATTGCAGGGCCTGGGGGGCTAAACGCTGCCATTGCTGCTCTTGGCTAGTGTTGCGGCAGCCCACAGCCATCTACATCGTCCTCCCTCAGTACTTCTGAAGCCAGAAGCAGGAAAAAAAAATGTTGATTCTTTTTTTTTTTTCTTTTAAGATTTTATTTCTTTATTCATGAGACACACACACACACAGAGGCCGAGACATAGGCTGAGGGAGAAGCAGGTCCCATGCAGGAAGCCCCATGTGGGACTTGATCTCGGGGCTCGGGGGATCAAGTCCTGAGCCAAAGGCAGATGCTCAACCATTGAGCCACCCAGGCGTCCCGAAATAGATGATTCTTACTGCCTTCAGTCTCCCTTTCTTATGAGAGCCTTCCTCCTAGAAACACACTCCAAGATGGAATTCAGTGGTATAAGAAATTTGGCGGGGGAAACACTTTTGAAGTACAAAGGAGGCAGGAGCAGGAGTAGATGGAGGTGAGCCTTCAGACCATGAGGAAGGTCTGACCCCTATGAAAGAAGAGAAAGAAGGAAGGAAGGAAGTCTGGGTAGGAAGAACCTCAAACTTGATCCCAGTTTTGAAAACACCTTGGCCAGGCCAATTTGGAATCTGTGGGCAGGGGTTACCCTTTGGAGAGAGTCCCATGATGGACTGTAGTAATCCTGTCATGCTCAGTCATTGACTGGTAGCAGCTCAGGGAATGTGTGCCCTTGGTGGGAGCCTCTAATGGATCTATAGGTGGGGCAGATGGAGGTTATAGGTCAACTGTGTTCTTTGCAGTGGGTTCTTTTGAAGGAGATCTAACATACATCTTATGGCTGTCATACTTTGATGGGCAAAGCCACAGGGCAATCTGAGAAATCTAGTATCTTAAGCTTGTAGCCCCCTTGAGTACAGAGAAAGTGAAGACAGAAAAATGTTGGAGAAGGGGCACCTAGTTGGCTCCGTTGGTTAAGCTTCTGCCCTCAGCTCAGGTTATGATCCCGGGATCCTGGAATGGAGCTGCTTCTCCCTCTTCCTTTGCCCCCCTCTCTCTCTTTCTTTAATAAATAAATAAAATATTAAAAATGAGATGAGAATGACAAATATCTACCACAAGAATATTTATACAGGAATTTATATTATACAGGAATATTTCAATGATTAAATTACTCTTTATTCCCTCACAGAAGTATATAAAACTTTCTATCTCTCTAGTCTAAAAATTTGGGCTACTAATTAAAAAAAAAAATCTTCGTTAAATCAAAATGTCCTGACATAGACTCTTATTCAAATGTTAATATTTTTGAGTACTAATGAATGAATAAATGTTTGAACTCGTCATTTTCTATTATTTGAATTATTCATCAGTTCCTTTGCCAATTCAATGTTTCTTTTGATCTGTTTGAAAACCTTACATAACTCTTAAAGCTTGATCATGTTCATTGTGTATCTTCAGTGTATATGCTTTTCAAATTTTAATGTTTTAAAATAATGTTTATATTTCCCAGACACAAAGCATCCTACACTATTGTTGGAGAGAATTTAGAAAATATGTAAAAATATAAAGAAACTTTAAAATACCTGTAATCCTATATATAAATCATGATTTACTCTGAATATTATTCATATATCAAGAATATATTATATCCATAGATTTTTCTCTTTTCTTACTATATTGCAAGCATATTTTCATGTTTCCTGTAAAAATAGTTAAGCATACTATGTTTATTTTTCTTTAGTAAAAATAATCCTACAATGAACATTTGTATATGCAATTATTTTTTCCCATATCTCCCCTGGCCTACTAGATCTTTAGTGATGGAATTACTAGGTCAAATGACTTAAATTTTAAAATATTACTATTTTCACAATGATATTTTTAACTTTAAAAATAATTTGTGTTGGTTTTAGAATATTTAGAAAATATAGGGGATCCCTGGGTGGCGCAGCGGTTTGGCGCCTGCCTTTGGCCCAGGGCGCGATCCTGGAGACCCGGGATCGAATCCCACGTCGGGCTCCTGGTGCATGGAGCCTGCTTCTCCCTCTGCCTGTGTCTCTGCCTCTCTTTCTCTCTCTGTGTGACTATCATAAATAAATAAAAAAAAAATAAAAAAAGAATATTTAGAAAATATAAAAGAAGTACTGATAAAAATTATCTAATATACTCACAGGATGTTCATTTATTAATATTTCTATGGG
The DNA here is from genome assembly GCF_048164855.1 of Canis lupus baileyi. Classification (NCBI taxonomy): domain Eukaryota; kingdom Metazoa; phylum Chordata; class Mammalia; order Carnivora; family Canidae; genus Canis; species Canis lupus. The sequence continues at coordinate 7,177,030 of NC_132848.1, read as the reverse complement.
TTAAATGTATGCATTTTGACATATAGTATCATGTTACAAACATCCCAATTTACATTCCCATCAGCGCAGAATTTGCACACATTCTTGTCAAACCTGAGATTGAGCATTCTACTTGATCTTTGTCAACTTTATCCTGTTCTAATTTGCAATTTTTATTTACTAAAAATGATACACATCTTCATTGATTTATTGACCATGTGTATCTTTATTCATTATCTTTTCATGTATTTTGTCTATTGTTTTTATTAGATGACCCTGCTTTTCCTTATGGCTTTATGAAAGCTCTTTATAAAGAGCTAAACTAAGGTTTGGTGTCGTGTCACCAGTGATTTATATTTTGCTTCCGTGTTAGCATATATTGTGCATGAGAACAGCTTTAGACCCTGTCTGTTTTAATCTAGGATTCTCCTTTTACTAACTGTAAGTAATGTTTTCTTTTTTGGCTGGAGGGTTGAGTATCTGGATAGTTCAAGATAGTTTCCTTTACCTCAAATTAAAAAAAATTATATACATTGCCATTATATATCTATATTTGGTTTCTTTTAATTATGGAGTAAATCTTTTCAAGCCTAGGTTCTAGTTTTCAAAGAAAACCTGACTTTTACTTTGTATTTAGTAATTTTGTCTTTTCTTTTTTTTTTTTTTTTCTCCCTCCTCTGTTTCTGGATCCCCTATTATTTGGCTGTTTGGCCTCCTGGACTTGACTTCTTTACAGTTTTAGTTTTTTTTTTTTTTTGTCTTTTGCATTATGGTTGTTTTTGGGTGGGGGTGGATATCTTTACCTTTGTTATCTAAACGTGTGTAAAATTTATATTTTTTATACTTTTGATTTCTGGGTGCTCTCCATGTTGTTGACTGAATGTTCTCTTGCCCCCCTCCCTTTTATAAGTATTTCCTCTTGCATAGTCTCTCTTCAAATATTTTTTTCCTCCTTTGTTATTTTAGTTTCTGTCTTTCATGCTCAAAGCATTTCTCAGATAACTGATAGCTAATCCCAAACTGTCTGCTCTGGAAGCTCTGAGCATGTCAGCGGGGCTTGTAGAGTTTGAGATTCAATTTAAGATGATATGTCAGAACTTTTATTGGAGGGACCAGTGGTGTCAGTACATTTGAGTTTTCCCTTTTGGACTGGTCAGATTTCTTAGAGAAGAATCCTTTAATCTCTTGGCTGAGAATGTCAGAGTTGAAAAGTAAAAGCAGGTGGGGTGAGGAGTTATGTTTCACTTCAATTCTGTAGTTCATTCAATAGGGTGCTAGCACCTCTAGTCTCGCTGTGTTCCCCAGTCCAGAGACTACCTCTGTGTTTCTCCCCAAATAATAAACCTGCAAGCTTTTGCCAGGTTGGCAGTTGGACAGCTACCTGGTGACAAAGAATGATGGAGAGTAACTAGAGATTTCACTGCTTCTTAGACAGGCTTTAACCAATGCTCCTAATTATTGTCCTCAATCCCACACTCTTTCCAGACCTATCTGCTCCCTTTAGTCCTTCATTTTCTGATAATTCTGCACTGCAAGCTAGATATTCTCTTTCTTGAGACCAATAAGTCAATTCGAAAATGTTGTTGCTCTTGCCTCCTACTTAAATGCGTTTTTCAGTCTACCATCTTAAATCAGAACACTAATGATGTTTTAAATTTTCTTTTTTCTTTTTTTTTGTTTTCTTATGCTTTTTCTTGGTAGGCTCTATTTTACTTCCACACACCTCTTTCCAGTTCCAAACTTCTGCTCCACAACCTGTGATAGTTCATTTTTCATCCTTGCTTTGATCAAGTGTACTTTCCTTGAATGATATGGAAGTACAAAGCAGGAATGTTACAGCATTTACATTTTTTTCTTCTGTATTTTTATGTGATGCTATGATAATGCTTTTAGAGCTACTATAATATCTTCCTTTCATTGAAAAATACCATTCTGCAGGCCTTGTTTTTTCTTCATATTTTCTCATCCATTCCTATTATTTTTTTAAAAATTTTATTTATTTATGATAGTCACAGAGAGAGAGAGAGAGATGCAGAGACATAGGCAGAGGGAGAAGCAGGCTCCATGCAGGGAGCCTGATGTGGGACTCGATCCTGGGCCTCCAGGATCACGCCCCGGGCCAAAGGCAGGCGCCAAACCGCTGCGCCAAACCGCTGCGCCACCCAGGGATCCCTCATCCATTCCTATTATTTGTCCCAAACTGGAGAGTGGGTCTTGAATTTTCCCTCCCCATGTGTATCCTCTTGGAATTCCATTCTCAAATGTAGATAAGCTTTGGCTAGATCTGTTGATCTCTGCCTGGTTTCTTAGTATTTGTGGAAGCTGCAGGGAACTTGGTAGTGGTAGAGCTGCCTTGCTGTGTACACATGACATTCCCACCTTCTTCTGAAGGCTGCTACCAGAGGGCTTTCTTGCCCTCTACCCATGTCCAATCAATTGTAAAATTCTATTTGTTTTAATTCCTGCCTTTCAAATCTGAATATTTTCCATCTCCAAGGTCTTTATCTTCTTTGAGCTATTACAATTCACTTCTCATCCAATATTTCCTGACTCTTATCCATTATCCACACAGATACAGAAGTAAGCTTTTAAAAGTAAATATTTGATAATTTTACTTCTTTACTTAGAACCCTTAAGATAAAGTTCAAGATTTATAACGATTGACAAAGCCCATGTGATTCATCTCTTTGCATCTTCTTTAGGTACATTCCCTCTTTGTATGATCCAGACACATTCTTTTTTTTAATATGTTTTTTTAAATTTTTATTTATTTATGATAGTCACACACAGAGAGAGAGAGAGAGAGAGAGAGGCAGAGACACAGGCAGAGGGAGAAGCAGGCTCCATGCACCGGGAGCCCAACGTGGGATTCGATCCTGGGTCTCCAGGATCGTGCCCTGGGCCAAAGGCAGGCGCTAAACCGCTGTGCCACCCAGGGATCCCGACACATTCTTTTTTTTTGCAATTTCTTGAAGGCATTGGACTCCTTCATGTGACCTTTACCTTTGTGTGCTTTTTCCATTTATTGTTCTATTTGTCTGGCTAACTGCAAGCTATTATTCATGTTTTTAAAAAATCTCCCCAGAAGGCTTTTCATAACTTTGTGGGTTAGTTTCTCTGTTGTATGGTTAAATAGTACCTAGCACCCTTTATGGCCTTTATCACAATTGTAATTGATTAATTATTTGTATAATTATTTGTTAATGGAGCCCCACTTGGTGGAGTGTCTGCTTCTCCTCCCTCTGCCTCCTCCCCCCTGCTCATGCTCTGTCTCCCTGTCTCTCAAATAAATAAAATCTTTAAAAAAAGAAAGAAAAAAATCTTTTTCTGTATATTTTCTCTTATTACTTTAAGGTATTAGGTTTTGTTTTCAGTTCAGAATGTATTTGGAAGTATAGAATTAGAGATGTTCTGAATATTTAAAGTTTAAAAAATGGATAATCCTTCTTATTTCTAGTATGACTTCCAATACATTATTTATTTGGGCTATGAAAGGAGTATTCTTTTACTAGCTCACACATTCATGATTTTTTTTTTTTTTGTAATACACATAAGAACAGGTCTACTATGAGGAGAATGAATCTTACTATTTCAAGAAATACAATATAGTTTTTCTGGTATTGGTGGGTTCAATGGTCATTGAATGAAGTTACACATCATTATTGCATAGTTGCATGCTTAAAGAAGATGAAAATCATAACGCATTTATTCTCTTTTGATTGTGAACAATTCATTAATTGAAGAATATGTAATTATTTTCAGGCCTACACTGGACATTGTATGGCTATCCAAAAGAATTCCATAACTTATTTTGGGGAGTTTATTTAAGTATTCCTATGACTGACCCTCATCATGAAGTAATGATCATAGGAAGTCAAGGACATCTTGAATTAATTTACCTTAGAATTTGCTATTCCTTGCTTAGAGGAGTGCTTCTCAATCATTTTCCCATTTTTGTACTCTAAGGAGCTTTTTAGACTTTTTTTTCCTAATTGAACCCCACTTTTTTGGAGATTTTAACATCGCAGATATACTGTATATCTGTTTATGTGCTGCATATATAGCTATGATTTATAGTTAGAGAGTAAGATTTTTTTCTCATGAATCAATTTTCACCCCTGTTGAAAATTCATGACCAGAATTTGTTGATTTTTTTTGCTGTGCTACCTGTTTCATAGTACTATTCTTCTCCTGTCATTAATCATCATTTTAAAAAGTCCCCAATAGCATATTGACATAACAGACCTTAAGGACTTGGAGGAGCTAATATAACCTAGTAGATCAATAATCCACATTTTAATGAGTTCATATGACAACATATTTGAGGGAAAAGCCTCTTTCATATATCATATGATTTATTCTATTCATATTCTTTCCTGAGTGTGGTAAGAAAAAATATTGGCCTACTGAAGCACTAAAATATTTAATTAATTACACCAGCTTCCTAGCCTTAGTCCTGTGAGCACTTTTCTTACCACATTACCAAACCATACTCTTGTATAATTTTTATAATAATAGAAATTATCACACCACTGGGAAATATTCTTAGTATCTTCTCTAGTTTCTACTTCCTCATATTGTGAGTTCCATGTCTGTATCACTGACATAGTGGATGTCTGTATCATAGGAAGTCATTTACTTAGTAATTTAAGTCTAGTAATGGTCTTTGGATGCTAATAAAATAAACAGGACACAAGACTAGATATTAAATTACCAAACGATGACTACTTAGCTGATCATTCAGTGATGAACATCTCTACTTTTCCAAATAATCTGTTTATAAGTTCACAATGACTATGGGAGACTGCATGTGTAGGGTAAACAGATTGAAAGCCAAACTTGAAATGGTGCTTAATATGCTTACCTGATCAAAGTGATGAAAATAGAAAAAAAATGAGTGAGGAGAATTTAGGGTTTGAGCTGAATGCCCTTGGGTGAAACATATTATCTCTGGAATTTTAGTTTCCTTATCCATAAAACAGGAATAATAGGTGCATATTTTCCTACACTGGATTGGTGGAGAGCTAAAAAATGATGATGTGTATGAAACTTCTTTTAAAGTGACATAAAGTGTAAGTCATTATAGTTTTTACTGTGTATAAAATCTAAATTTTTACTGATAATACTTTTAATAAATATTGATTGCTTTGAAAGGTATTCCTTGGGAAATAAAATTAAAGTGTGAGTCACATAGGGAACATTTTCTTTCCTTTCTGAAATCGATACATAAAATGATCAGCCCCTTAATTCTTCACCCATTCATGAAATTAATATGCTTTTGCAAATATATATCTGTGAGAATATTTTGAGGAAACTGTTACCTGTTAGTAGAGTGTTGTATGTTGTTTTGGAATGTATTTTCAAGTTACAACTAGTCATTGGAAGATTAATGTTGAGAAAATCAATTGAAAATTTTTCCTGATTTAAGATAAACTGCATTAAATGAAAATCAACTATAGATAAAAGTGATAGCTTCACTAATAGTGGATTCAGGAAGAAAATATACTAATACATTATTAGGTTATTTATGTAGTAGTTTTAGCTTATATGTTATTTTCTAATTTTGCAAATGTCTTATCTCAAGATAGATGTTACTTCAGTAAAATCACCCTGTTGTATTTGTTTCCTAACAAAGATAAGCTACTCTAACATCAATATAAAACACTGTAACATTTCTTTGTGTCTTCCTCAATTTCTTTCCTAAGTGTTCTGTAGTTCTTAGAGTATAGATCCTTTACCTCTTTGGTGAGGTTTATTCCTAGGTATCTTACAGTTTTGGGTGCAATTGTAAGTGGAATCAATTCCTTAATTTCTCTTTCTTCTGTCTCATTGTTAGTGTATAGAAATGCTGCTGATTTCTATGCATTGATTTTTATATCCTGCCACATTGCTGAATTCCTGTATGAGTTCTAACAATTTTGGGGTGGAGTCTTTTGGGTTTTCTATATCAAGTATCAAGTCATCTGCAAAGAGTGAGAGTTTGACTTCCTCTTTGCCAATGTGAATGCCTTTTATTTTTTCTTGTTGTCTGATTGCTTCTAGTACTATGTTGAACAGCAGTGGTGAGAGTAGATATCCCTGTGGTGTTCCTGATCTTAGGGGAAAACCTCCGTTTTTCCCCATTGAGAATGATATTTGCCATGGGCTTTTTGTAGATGGCTTTTTTGATATTGAGGTATATTCCCTCTATCCTTACAATATGGAGAGTTTTAATCAGGAAAGGATGCTGTATTTTATCAAATACCTTTTCTGCATCAAGTGAGAGGATCATATGGTTCTTGTCTTTTCTTTTATTAACGTGATGTATCACGTTGATTGATTTGTGAATGTTGAACCACGCTTGCATCCCAGGAAAAACATTCCATACTCATGAATTAAAAGAATAAATATTGTTAAAATGTCTATGCTACCTGGAGCAATCTAGACATTCAGTGCAATCCCTATCAAAATATCATCAACATTTTTCACAGAGCTGGAACTAATTCTAAAATGTGTATGGAACCAGAAAATACCCTGAATAGCCAGAGGAATGTTGCAAAAGAAAACCAAAGCTGGGGGCATCACAATGCCTGACTGTATTACAAAGCTGTGGTCATCAAGACAGTATGGTCCTGGCGCAAAAACAGACACTAAGATCAATGGAACAGAAGAGAGAACCCAGAATTGGGCCCTCAACTCTGTGGTCAACTAATCTTCAACAAAACTGGAAAGAATATCCACTGGAAAAAAGACAGTCTCTTCAACAAATGTTGGGAAAATTGGACAGCTACATGCAGAAGCCTGAAACTAGACCATTCTCTTACACCAGACACAAAGATAAATTCAAAATGGTTGAAAGACCTAGATGTGAGACAGGAATCTACCAAAATCCTGGAGGAGAACATAGGCAGCCACCTCTGTGATCTCGACCATAGCAACTTCTTTCTAGACCCATCTCCAAAGGCAAGGGAAACAAAGGCCAAAATGAACTATTGGGATTTCATTAAGATAAAAGGATTTTGGACAGTGAAGGAAATAGCAAAACTAAAAGGCAGCCTACAGAATGGGAGAAGATATTGGCAAATGACATATCAGATATAAAGGGTTAGTACCCAAGATCTATAAAAAACTTATCAAACCTAACATCCAAAATACAAATAATCCAGTAAAAAAAATGCACAGAAGGTATGAGAAGACATTTCTCCAAAGAATACATAAAAATGGCTAACAGACCCATGAAAAAAAATGTTCCACATCACTTGTCATCAGGAAAATACAAATTAAAACCACAATGAGTACCACCTTACACCAGTCAGAATGGCTAAATTTTTTAAAAAAATATTTTTATTTATTTATTTGAGAGAAGGAGAGAGCAGGAGAGCACAAGCATTGGAGAGGGAGAGAAATTCTAGCAAGGAGTCCGATGCAGGGCTTGACCCCAGGGCCCTTGGATCATGACCTGGCCCAATAGCAGCTGCTTAACCAACTGAGCTACCCAGGCGCCCCCAGGAATGGCTAAAATTAACAAGACAGGAAACAGCAAGTGTTGGTGAGGATGTGAGAAAGGGGAACCCTCTTGCACTGTTGGTGGGAGTGCAAGCTGATGCAGATGCTCTGGAAAACAGCACGGAGGGTCCTCAAGACATTAAAAATAGAGCTACCCTATGACCCAGCAATTGCAGTACTAGGTATGTACCCCAAATATACAAATGTGATCTGAAGGGGCACTTACACCCCAATGTTTCATAGCAGCAATGCCCACAATAGCCAAACTGTGGAAGAGCCCAGATATCCATTGACAGATGAATGAAGAAGATTGCACATCTTCTTTATCTACTTTGTCCACTCCATATATATATATATGGAATATTATCCAGCCATCAGGAGAGATGAATACTTACCACTTACATCAACATGTACGGAACTAGAGCATATTATATTGACTGAAATAAGTCAGAGGACAATAATCATATGATTTTACTCATAAGTGGAATATGAGAAACAGCACAGAGGATCATAGGGGAAGGGAGGGAAAACTGAGAAGTCATCAGAGAGGGAGGAAGAAAAACCATGAGTGGCTCTTAACCATAGGAAACAAACTGAGGGTTGCTGGAGGGGAGATGGGTGGGGAAATGGGGTAACTGGGTGATGGGCATTAAGTAGGGCAGGTGATGTGATAAGCCCTGGGTGTTACACGCAACTGATTGAATTATTGAGCTCCATATCTGAAACTAATGATGTACTATATGTTGGCTAAATGAATCTAAATTTAAAAAGGTAAAAAAAAGCACTGTAGCAAATACTCCTCTGGACTGTTTGTGCCTACTAGACATTTAGATCAAAGACAGGTGAACCACTCTGTTTGTTTTCCACTTATATGTTCCTAAAATTTGTTAAATGAACTTTGCAAATGAGGTCATTTAAATAAACATTGAAGAAATTTCACTCTAAGGTCAATCGTGTTGACATGTAATTATATCCCAACATATTTCTCCTACATAATTTATACATATCAAATATTGAAGGCAATTAAGTTTTAGAAATAACATCAAATCCTGATCGGTTTTTTTCTTCCAGACATTTTGTTTCACAGTAAATTATTTATCATTCATTCATTCATTCAACAAACGTGTGTTGAGCATTTATCATATGCCAGATACTACTTGGGCACCAGAAGATCACCACAACGAATTAGATCATTGGGCTGTCAAGCAACTCATCAACTAAAAGAAAAATACTTTTGTGTAATGAAAGTATGAACACCATGAGTATTTAACAAAATCTTACCTTTTCACAGATAGTTAAGACAAAGCATGCGCATAGGTATATAACAACATCAAAAGAAATGATGGAGACAGGTTCATATTAATGTTGAAAAAAAAAAGCACAATTACTAGAAAGTGCATAAATCTGTCAGCCTGAGAGTGTCCATGTAAATAGGAGATGGCTGATGTATTCACGGATGAGTAAAGGACTTGTAGAGGAGGCAAAGTGTAGGTGGCGAGAAGGCAGCTAAGGGAAGGATGAGAAATCCATGTGGGAAGTGAGAAGGAAGGATGGCTGCAAGCTATGATCACAAAACAACTTGTTTGATGAAACATCCCTGGGAGATGAACTTGAGTCTTCTGTTTTTCTGGAGTAACTTCTTGGAATTTGAAACTGTAGAACTTTTGCCACTTTACCTGAAAAGTTGTTGGAATCGCTTTCTATTTTTATGGAGGACATTAAATATCTCTATCGAAATGTGACTGCCATTCTCAGAGCTGTCTCTGGTCAGGTGGTTGTTTTAGGTTGTAATTAGAGTTCTTATGTAACCACAATGAAAAGTTTTTGTTTTAATTGAAATAATATTCAGCTTATATGAACAAAGCTCTAACCTTTATATCATAGAAACATTTAAATGGTTTTCTTACTTGAATTGGTATTGGGATTATGATTTTATTTTAGAGTACAGAGTTCTCAAATAGGTCATAAACTTCTCTGAAGTTGTCTAATTAATGAAAATGCTAAATCGCCTTGGTAGAAGTATTAGAATGATTCTCACTTATCTTTCAGAAGTATTTTTGAACTTGATTCTAATGATTTCGAACATGCTGTTGGAAGTGAATATGTATATTTGATCAAAAGAAAAATTGAGCCCCAAATCCTAGTAACTTGAAGAAAGTATGCTAAGGAATATGAGATGTCAAGTCACAATAATATTTACCATACATTAATCAGCATAGAAAAAAGTCTTTCCATCTGCTGTATCAGACATGCCATGACAGCACCTGTGAAGATTCTCTAGAATATTACTATTGATCATTCCTAGAATTGCCCTTTTTCACGATTCACTTTGCTGTTCTTTAACTAGGGTTTCGTGTTTCAAAGAGTCTGGACTCCCAATCTGGGTTCTAAATGAATTATTTTTACTTCGAAACATAGATTGAGAGTACTTTCAGTAACATCATGAAAGTGAACAAAAGATGATTTTAATAAAATGAATTCTGCGGTTAGTTCAAGACAAACATTGCACTGTACCACTGGTGAAGGATTTATGGCTTCACAAAATGGGATGAGGCAACCGTGTATTCTGTTGATAGGAACATCGTGGACTCTATCCAACACACATATGGTATGTTGTGTTTTTTTGTATTTTTATAGAATCTTGTGGATCATTTACATGAACACTAGTGGCAAAGGGCTTTAGACTTTCTAGTTATCAAATGATTGCTTATGCTTCTTGGACACACTGGGGAACTTTAAAATAGATTGTAATTCCAAATGCTGAGATACTCTCTTTGGAAAATGGATAATGTTTCCAGAGGGATATTGACCTATCTCAACTCTCTAGAGGATTTTCTTTAATGTTTCAAATCTGGCTTCTCTCAAAGCCTTAAAACCAACTCCTCGTAGAGAGAAAATTTCTGTGCTGAAGAAATTCTTAATAAAAATCAGAAGTTGATTGTGGAGCCACCGTGTCTCATGCTGTGATGTTTCAAGGTCTCTGTATCATTTGTCCTGGCCCTGTAGGGCAATGAGAGAGAAGCTTTGGACTTGAATATCAGGATCCAGAATCTGGAGGTAACCAAGCTCTTGGGCATATTTGGTGTCTCCATATACTTTTATTGAGAGACAGTATCTCTGACTGAGTAAACAAGGGAACATAAGGAAAAACGATTCATAATGTAAATTCGAATTCATTTTTTTTTTGGTTCGAATTCATATTGAACATTTTATAGTCACACTGAATAATGGTCTATGTCACAATCAAGAAACTCCTCTATTGTTGTTAGTGCTACAGCTGCTGTGGACATGATCAGGCTGGAGCTCTCTCACACACCAGAGATTTAAAACACCAACTCACCTAATTGCCTTGCAAACTTCTCAGTTTATTATTTGATTTTCTTCTATTTAGGAAATATCTTTGCTCTCCTTGTTTTTCCAGGAACCCATCGTTGCCATGTCACACGGACCATTTCATTATGCTTAATTCCTTATGACTTTGACTCATTTCTGTAGCTGGTTCTGAGCTCAGCATGAGAGTAACTTTCTTAGACTTTTAGGTAGCCTATATGCATATTAATAAATAAATGCATACTGTATACATACTTCTAAGTTTTGTGATACTACCAGATAAGTTGATTTTGTGGATTGTTTTTAGGAAGGCAAAAATATACCATCTAGGAATGAGAAAACAGCTAGTTAGCCGTCATAGACAAAGATGATTTTCTGTAAACTAATAATAGATTTTTCACATGACTGATAATTGTTCACGAGTTGTGCTTTTTAGCTAATTTGTTACTTCTCTATAACTGTGATTTGTGATATTTTATTAAAGCACAGTGCCTTCTTTTAGCAGAACAAAATTATTTCTGTTTACTTTCATTTCAAATTAGATCATAATGAAAATCTTTGGGTGTAATGAGCTTTAAAACCTAGTTCCTATAAAAATGATCCATTTTAACCAAAATAGTAAAGACTTAGGACTATAAAAATTTCTGTATCTCAAATAAATAAAAACCATTTGAAAATGTGTAGAAAATGCTTGTTTTTTGGTACTCTTGGAACAAGAAAGCAAACTTTTCTTTCTCTTTTTACAAATGACTCCATATTTAGTTCTGAATGCTGAAATATTGAAATTATATTTAACCAGTTTTCAGTCTTGCTGCAAATTCTTTGAAATATTTTTCAGAAAACCACTTAGATAAAAATCTTTTACAAACTGGAGATGCTTGCCATTCAGTGTCAGTCTTAAGCTCAAGGCTAAATAAAGAATTTCTTTGTTGGCTAAAATGTAGAAGCAATTTAAAGTGAAATTCTCATGGAGTCTCATTTGTTCCGTGGAAGAAATTATTGAACAAATAATGAGAAAATCAAATTTATAAAACTCTCATCTTGTAAAGCACCAACTATCTCAATGATCTACATTTCTGCATAAATTATTAAATACTTTTAGAATTACCTCTTATAAGCCGTGTATACATTATTATTAACATTAAACATTTTCTCCTCCCAGGTAACCAATTGACCCAGAATTTCAGGATTGAAAACCTAGAGGTCATATATTCTAACCACTAATTCAATGCCTGAATTCCTTCTACAATGTTCTGATTAATCTTCAGCTTTTTCTATGTGTTTTCATAGCTTGTTCTACAAGTTTACAAAGTTCACCTATTTTATTTTTTGAACCATCAAATTGTTTAAACTTCTTTGAAAGTTCTGTCTCATGTCTTTATATATTCATACATTTGTTTACCTTTTTATGTGATATATACGTATCTACTTTGAAAATTAGAAGTAATAACATCTGCATAACTGCAATTGAAAATAGATAACAAGGCATCTTCCTTCTATGTAATGATCCTTTAAATATCTCAGACGCCTGTCTTCTCTTTAGAATTAACAACCCCCGACTTTCTTCACTAATCTTCAAAACAGATTCTTTGCTTTATGATCCTTTGAGGACTTGCCACTATGTATTACAAAATACTTTAATTATGGACTGTGAGCTATCCAATATCCAAAGCAGAGTAAATGGGGAATACAGTGCTCTGAATATTTTTCTATTGCTTTTTCTGCAATTGTTTGGTCAACCTCACTTTTTCAGCATCCTTCAAATATAATTTTCACATTTCCCTGAGTCCCAGTGCTTCCTAAATAGTATACCAACTTTGTTTTAAGAACAGACTATGGTACAGTAATTCAGGAAACAAATAATTTCCTAATCTGACTCAGCATCTCAGATCTGTAGTTACAGAGAGAGAAGACTTTACTGAAATAACCTTTCATGATTGCCCTCTTTTTCCTCATGTGAGGTAAATTTGTTCTAAAATTAGTCTTAATTCTCCTGCAAGGCCTGATGATACAAAGGCACCCATTCCCCTTAGTCTCCCTGGGGGATTAATTTCGGCCCTCCTCTATGTGTGTGGTTCCTTCTTCCTTCTGTGAACCTGCTGTCCTTCTCCAGGCATCTATGGCCACCCATGAGCTCTTAAGTTCATTTAACACCTGATGCATCCACACACTGAATCTGAGACTAGTATAGTTCAATATCAAGTGAAAATTCCCAGAGAGATGCCCTAAGTAACTGGCTGAAGTTTAATATAATTTGTGTAGGACATTTCAAAGAGAAAGAGTGTCTGCTTTAACGTTGACTAGCCCCTTGGCTTCATTCTCTGGCTGCTACCATTTTCTATTTTTCATTTTTGATGAAATGAAAATAGCATATAATTAAGGCTTCTCATACTCCGAGGTTTTTGAAAAACCGAGCATCATCCAGATTTTCCTGACCTAGAGTGTATGTTTTAATTTGACTTCTAGAAAGTATTTCCCTGAGTTCATTGGACCTTGGCATGAGCATCCTTTAAATGGGCTCATTATAAAAACCTCACACACCTGAGTAAATGCAGGTTCTTAACTTGCCCTCTCATTCTTCATACAGATTTATGCAATCCATTGTTTGGAAATTGAAAAGGTCAGGATTTGTACCTGACATTTTCAAGAACAACAGAGTTCAACTTAAAAAAAAAAATTCAAGAACACACTGTGCTGAAATAGCATCTGCCTTTAGAATGAAGGTATTTAGTTGCACTCAATATTTTGACCTCCCCCAAAATAAAGAGCAAGTTCTCCATGTTGGAGAAGCTCTTTGAACAAAATAGACCATATTTCCTTTTCTTCTTTCTTTCCTATCTTTGTCCCTGTGTACTTAGTAAAGCCCATGTAAGTGGTTGAGAAAATTCATGATCTGCTGTTAAGTGTGATTATCTTCCATGCACTTTTGAACTAGGAGCAAAAAGGAAAAAAAAAAAAAAAGATTTCCAACGAAGTCTATGCCATTAAAATCCCCCAGGTTTTAAAGCTTAATTTTTATTTGGCACTGACCAAGGAACTCAAGTCATGGCTTGGTTTATCTGGCCTCTCTCTGGCTTTCCACCTCTTTGTATCGTTTTTCTTGACCAACTGGGATATCCTTTTTAATCAGCCAGTTGACCTTTTACTTTCTGTCTTTCTATTCTTCCAATCAGCCTCATCCTTAAGACATATACTGATTTGAGACAGGCTCTTCTAAAGTACCTTTCTTTTGCAAAAAGGCAGCCAGTTTTGATTATTCTGATTTTGAATAAAGGGAGAGTACCTCTGATGTATTGCGATGCCACTCTTCTGACAGGAGCTGCTCTCAATACCATCACATACTATCCATGGCAGATGGCTCATGGGCCGCATTTATAAGAACTCCTCTACTGGTACAAGCAGTCTGTGGGGTGGCTCTTGCTATTGTTGATCCTTGCCCCAGCAGAAAATATGGATATGCAGAGTGCTCTGTGCGAATTAGGGACTCCATCAGTGTCCTGAATTAAATGGAGAGGTTTTGTGCCAGTATAAGATTTTTTTCATATTTGAGACTTGACTCTTTCATGTTGATGGTTGTCCTTGCCTGGCATTGGCTTCAGGTACCTCTGTAACGTTTAGCTTCTGACTGCTGGCCTTGCCCTTACCTAAATCCTAAATGTCCCTCATGACTCCTGTTCTCTCAAGTGTCTATTTACCACCATCCTTACCTTCCCACTGGCTGGATATGACATTCTCAGAAGAGAAACTGGAATCAAACCCTGTGGGAAAGAAATGTCATTGTTTTACTTTGCTCCTATACTAGGAGGCTGGTCATGAAAGTAGTATATTTGTTGTTGGACTGGAGATCTTGAATATTTAAAAGAGTAAAAGACCTTTAGGGAAAGGAGAAAACCCTGAAATTTTTCCAAAGTATAATAGATACCGAAGACAACAAGATATGTCAGGAGTTTCCTTAGAAACACAGATAATTCCCTGACAACTGATGCCAAACTGTTTTTGCTCTCTACCTGAGATTTTTCAGCTGGCTCATTTGTTCCGGCATCTCTCAACTAATCCCATTAGTAAGGCTTCCTAGAATGTGAGCAGCTTATTGTCTGCATTTAGCTTGAATGATGTATATTATAAATTAACATGTATATAAAATTAAAGCAAGGTTTGTCAAGGAACAACGGAGGTGGATGTTTAATATATACAACCTTATAACCAGAGTAAATTTAAGAAGTTTTAAAATATGCAAGGTTGATTCCTTGTGTCAGTCAAACTGACTGGTTGCGAAACATGCCAAATAACATTATCACTGATTTATCACACTCCCGATATAAATATCCAGGCACAGTGAAATACAGAACTGAGGCACTTCAGGCACATATATAAAAATAGACTTGAAGCATATTAAGTCAGAATTAACCTCAAAATGCCACTGCTTCCCACTTCACAGTATACCAAGTCACAACTCTGTGCTTTGTTAACTCGACTAGTGCAGCATTGCGTTCCCGTTTGAATTATTGCTGCTCTGAGTGCAGCAAGGACTCACCCCTCCAGCATGATCTCTTCCAGGCTTCCCGCTTCTGGGGCTCTCTGCTTCAGAGATCCTGGGAACCTGAGCCCCACGGGCATCCCATGTGCCTTCACAGCTCCAGATCTTTGAGTCATGACTCCAGATCTTTGCATATAAGATTCTCTCTGTTTGAAATCTTTTCCCCATGTCTGTGCCAACTTTGCCTGGCCGATTCCACTTCATTCTTCTGATACTGACTCTGATTTTTCTCTTACCTTTGTAGGCAAAATCTAAGACCTTTTCTTCCACCAAAGTGTTCCTCCATCTCCCCAGCCTGGGTTAGATATTCACTTCATTGTTTTATAAGACCATATGTTCCTCAGGGCCTTAGTATTGACTGCATTGCTCACTTCCTGTCTTTCTGACCTATGTCCCCCCACTAGACTGTGTTTCTGTTAGAGAGAGAGTGCACATGTGGTGGGGGAGGAGTGGAGGCAGAAAGAGAATCTTTTTAAAAAATAATTATTTTATTTTTTTAGAGAGGGAGGGGGGTGGCGGTGGGGGACACAGAGAAGGGGAGAATCCTAAGCAGGCTCCTCTGCTCAGCATGGAGCCCAACATCAAGTTTTAGCTCATGACTCTGAGATCATGACCTGAGCCAAAATCAAAAGTCAGATGCTTAACTGACTGAGCCACCAGGTGCCCCTAGACTAGAAGTTTCTAGAGGGCCAACAGTTGTCTGCTTCAGGGCCCTCATGGCATAGACAAGTTTTAACATCTGTCACAACAAGCCTAAGTGAAGTCTCTATTCTTTGGGACATTGTCTTCATGTTTCATAGCTTTGATATCACCTTGTTTCCTCCAAGGCAGGGTTTCTTAACCTCAGCCCTATTGAAATTTTTGAGGGTAGATAACTCTTTGTTGAGGGGGCCTGTCCTGTGCACCGTAGGATTTTAGCAATATTCCTGATCTCAATCCCCCAGATACATGCAGTCCCCTGCCCCAGCTGTGGCAACCAAAAATGTATTCACGCATTGTCTAGTGTCCCTGGGGGGTGGGAGCAGTTGAGAATCACTGCTTTAAGGTTATTCATCATAATCTTTGCAGACTTTCTATTTTTCCAAACTATTGGAAAATGTACTTTTTAAATAATATTTTCTGGGAAATCCAATGCCTATCCTTCCCCCTACTGTCTTACTCCCTGATACACTTTTGCACCACATTCTATAGAATAGATGCTCAAAAATGTTTTCTGAAAGTATTGAAAAAATGCCTGGGAAGAGCAGATTTTTCAATCATTGAACTGCTTTTTTGTTTGTTTGTTTGTTTGCTTGCTTCTCTTTCTGCTTCAGTAGGAACAATGTGAAAATTGCTTGTAGGTTACATCCAAATCCTGTGCGTGGCCCATAAAGCCCTAAATGATTCCAGCTCTTCCTACCTGGCTACTTTCATCTCAGATGATTTTAATTTCCATCTTGAAGGACTTTTTTCTATGTGTCAATCACTTGTCTGCCTTGAGCATTCAGCGTATGTTGTCTTCTCTGTCTGAAATATACTGCCCCCTTTTACCTGCTTATGTGAATTAGTATGCTTTGGGTTGACAGTTACAGAAATTCATATTCAACAAGCTTTGGGAAAAGAGGGGTTTATTGGAGGCATGCTACAGTATTTCAGAAGATTGTATGAAGGGGGCAGGGTCATCGGGCCTTGGGAACAACTGGCATAAGAAACGTAATTGCTACCTGCATTCACCTCATTGACCTTTCTGCTCTCTTGTCATTTCCTCTTTGATATAAACTTCGTTTTCTTTTGCCACAACTTTCTTCCTTTTTATGCAAAGAACAGAGAGCCACAGTGGTGGACTGAGTCTCCTGCCTGTGTTGACTATCTACCACCTGCGAGGCATTGATTCTCTTCTCTTAGGTTTAGTTCCCAGAATTGACCTACCTTAGATCCAATGTCCATGCCTCAGGCTGTGAGCCAAACTCATGTAAAACAGACTTGGTAGCACAGGGTCCTTTTCCAGATTTTGTGAGCTCCCCAGCCAACCCCAATGTTGTCTACTCCACTGACTAATTATTTCCAATCCTTCAGTGCTTGTCTCTGATACCATTTCCTCAAAGAACCCTAATTACAAGCTCGTGGAGCATTTTCACTTCTTCAAAATGCTTATTAAAATTATAATTACTTTTTTATTGGTATAATTTGTTTGCTATCTCTCCTCTCCACTAAAATGCAAGCTTCAGGAATGCAGCAACCATGTCTATTTGTTCTGTGTTATTTTCAGCAATTAGCACAAAGTCTTGCTAAAAGTACGTGTCTGATGAGTAGTTATTGAATGTAGGAATGAATTCCTGGACTGAGTCGCAAAATTTCAAACCTGGCAAATCAGACATACAGTAATATATTAGAAAAGATGTGCCCAAAGATTCCAAATTAGTCATTGACAGGATTATTTGTGGATTTTGTATAATATACACACTGTCTACACCAAGAGTATGATTCATATTTAAATACTGTAGCTGAGATGACTGTATGCCACAAGTGCTTTGCAATTTATGCAACTGTTAAGGTAGCACCAATAGGTTAAAGTTATGATGTGAATAAAGAACAACATCCTTTTTTATCCTTGCAAGGTGAAGTTAAAGAGTGGAGAAGGAATCTCATGTGGACATAAGAAGGAGTACCAAGTAATCTTTGATTGTTAAAAACTCAAATAGTGATAAAAGAAAAAAAAATTAAGTGGCTCTGAGATAGAATATTGGTTGCCATCCCTGGGTGCCTGGGTGGCTCAGTTGGTTAAATGTCTGACTCTTGATTTGGCTCAGGTCATGATCTCAGAGTCGTGAGATCAAGCCCTGTATCAGGCTCTGTACTGGGTACTGAAGCCTGCTTAAGATTCTGTCTCCCTCTCCCTCTGCCCTCTTCCCAAAAAAGAATATTGCTTGCCATCCCTATTGAATCTGTTGGTTGTTATATTACTCACAAGACACAGATAAGGTAGAGGAAGTTTAGAACTGAAAGATACAAAATGATGAATTTGATTACATGAACAGTGAAAATGTTGGTTAGTTAAAAAAAAAAACATAGAACACATGAAACAGACTTCAACAATACTTATGACATAAAGGGGTAATAGCTTAATACATTAAGAATCTTTTACAAATCAATAAGGAAAAAAAGAAAACACCCTGCAAACACTTGTACAGATTAGCAGGAAGTTCACAAAGGAAGGAATACGAATTCCCAATAAACATATAAATATACAGAAACTGGTTCCATTTCACTATTAATTTGCCAAAAGAATAACATATATATAATATATGATTATAGTAATATATTAAATATTATTAGATATATGTAATAATATATCATGTTATATAGTTAGCAAAGATTCTGAATACTTAGCGCTAGCTAATTTATGACAAAAAGACACAAACTAGTTTTGAAGAATAGAATAATTGTTATGGAGGGCCAAGGCCTTTTCTTTGGAATGGGTCCTCTAAATAGAGTTTTGCCTTGTCTTCCCTGTGTAAACAATACTCATAATGCATCAGCTAAACTTCCAGATTGGGATTCAAGAATCTAAAGCATTTGCAGACTAATCTGTCTGCAAGACATCATCTTCACTCATCTTTGAAAAAAATTTTTTTGTTCACACCTAACTCTTCAGAAATACATTTTTAGTAATCGTCTTTCCTGAATCTTACTAAAGTTGTTCACATTCATGCAGCACCAGTTTTAATAATAATTAAGGGCAGTGGCATGTACAACTGATAAAACATGTGTTTTACATGTGTCCAAGTGATTTTTGATAAGTACCCAACCAGTAGGAGCAAGTAGCCGTTAATTAAGAGTATGCTCTCTCGGTGTGTGGAATCTATTAATGAGAGACTAAGAATGGATGACACCAGATAATCCAGAGTTGTCTAAGTGGAAGTGAGTTAAGGGAACATCTACACTGTACTTACCATTATTTTAGTACTGAAGATGCTAAGAGCAATTTTACAATTGACTGTCTTCCGCTGAGCTGTAGACCCCTTCAGTTAGGTGCTCCATCTTGACGGAAGGGAACAGAATGTTTGTGCTCTTTCAGACCTGTGGCAAAGATCTATGTTTAAAAATGTTTATTGAAAGTTGAAAGGTTTTTTTTGGACAGTTTAAAAATAGCTATAGGCTTACACATTGAAGCATTGTTAGTAAAAGATGGAAAATGTCCTAAATATTCAATGATATAAAAATAAGTTAGTTGTGATAGTATCTGGTAAAATATACTATCATTAAAAATAGTTTGTTTTAAAATATTAAAGTCTCTTTTTCCAAAGAACATGAAAAATGCTCAAAATTTGATAAATATTTTTAAAATTATGGTAAAAACTATATAGCATTATCCTAATTCTAATAAACAGTTCTTTACATCTACATATATCAAAGCCTGGAATGAAAAACATATTACTGTTAACAGTGGCTCAGGCTGGGTTGTGTGTAATTTTAATTTTCTTTTTGAGACCTGTTCACAGGTTTCATGTATTACTTTATAGTCAAAAGAAGAAAATAGTTTGGGGTTGAACTGTTTTTTGTTTTTTGTTTTTTTTTCCTCAGGCAAAGAGAGGAAATGGATTAGCATTTAGTTAGAAATGCAGAAAACAGTCAAGACAGAGCAGCTGAGACAACAAAAGCAATTATGGAGGATCATAGTCACAGGGAAAGAAAAATTAACAAAGTGACAGAAAAAAAAAAAAGATTGTGTTCCAAAAATTAAGTTTGGAGTGACTAGAACCATGACAGAAATAAATTACATGATTTGATGTAAGGAATAATTGCTGTGGCTTCAATAAGTTACACAGTATTATTGATTTTATTGAATAGAGAATGATAATAAAGAGAAATGGCTGTCATTTAATACAGAAAGAATAAGAATCCAGTCAAATGATAAAATCAACTGTTGGTAGGATTTTAAAGCTGGATATTTCTTGCAATTTTTCCCACTTATTTTTATCTGCAGGGCATGTTCACTGTTTGAAGTTATCTAATTAGGATAGCCCCCCATGAGTTGATGTCTTCCCAAGAAGGGATGTGGGGAAACACGTACTGACCTCTTAGCAAAACATGGTACAAAGCTCCGTATACCAGGTCGGTGCACAGCCGGAAAGAGGCTCACAGCCTGCAAGTGTGCTCTGCTGCAAATGGAGCTGTGGAGGGGCCTGAAGGCCCTGTCAGTCCGCCAGATTTCCCTCTGCAGAGGCCAATGTCACTGGGTCGGGCTGAGGTCAACATGGTGAATCAGAGGGGTTATTTACAGCCAAAATAAGAGCTGATGTGCAGGTAAGGAATCCAGTAGCAAGCCACAGCACCGGACAGCCCAGTGCCATTGATCTTCCTGACTTCCTGCTCATGCTGCCAAATTTCTTGTTTCTCTTGCATAGGAGGAAGCAGCAGGTCTCTGTGAACCAGACACATGTCCACTTCTGAACCCAGGAGCAAAATAATGCAATAGGGCCGAAGCTATACGCTGTGTTGATTCATGGAGCTTGAGAGAATTAAGTGAGATAATGTGTATGAAAGTGTTTAGATCAGGGCTTGGCATAAGGAATAAACACAGTGTAAGTGAGAAAAGGGAGCACTACATTTCAGTGAAAAGGGATAATGGTAAAGGGATATTCCCTGGGTCTTGAAGGATGAGCAGGATTTTAATGGGTTCAGTAGATACAGCGAATTCCATCCTTGATGTAGGAACCAACCTTGGCTGTATAAGAATCATATGGGAAATTTAACAATAACGCAGACTCTCTAGGCTCTACCCTAGATCTTGCAACAGGGTGGTATCGTGTGTACTTTAGACCTCCCCCAATTATTCTGATGCACAGCCTGGTTTGAGATCATTGAAGTTGGAGCTGTGGGTGGAGAACAACAGCATAAGGAAATGCAAGGAAGTGTGGAGGTTTGTGTGATGTTTGTAGTGAGTCACCCCAGTTTATTTGAGGAAGAGAGTTCTGGAACACTATAGATGAAGACAAATTCAAAAAGGTAGTTTGAGTTATTATATAAAAGATCTTGGGTGCTATGCCAGAGGTATGTGACTTTACTGGCAAGGCAGTAGAGATTCATTGAGGATTGAGGAGAGGTTGAGAGTGATGTTCTTGGTCCTGAGAATCAGGAATATGGATTTGAGCCCTTCTGGAGGGTGGGTAGGAAGAGCCGTTGTGCCTTATCTGACTTTAAAATTCACGGTTATCAAATTCATTTAAGACTTAGTTACAATTAGTAATCTCATTGGTGGCTCTTAAACAATAACTATGCCCAGGTCCGGATCCCAGAAGATCTGCTCTAATTGTTCTAGGGTGGGGTGTTGGTGTTAACAGCAAGTGAACCTTCCCCAGGTGATTCTACTGTGCAGCCAGTCCTGAGAACTCTGCCATAGTCAATTCACCTGTACACTAGTGCAAGTATTTCACAATTTCTCTCTCTTTTTGAACATTCTTCATCTTCTTACCTCATGACTTTTAGGTGTTGACTTGGTTCTCCTTTCTTTCTTTTTTTTCTTTTTTTTTTTTAAATAAAACAATCCTTTTTCTGCTGCTAGAGCAGATGAACTAGCCATGTCCCTGGTCCCTCTTTAACTTGACTCCTTGGTTGTAAACACTAAATAAATCCTCTCTTACCAACTCAAGACTTCTTCAGTTTTTTATTTCTCCCTTTTGCATCATCAACTATTTCCTCTCTTTTGGATCATTCTTATTAACATAAAAATACACTTATTTCTCCACATCCCACATTCACTTGCTGCTTCATTTATTCAGTCCAAATTAGAGCAAAATTCCTTGAAGGAATTGTCTGAATATGCTGTCTTTACATTTTATGTTTCTGTTTTCTTTTTTAACCACTTCAGTCAGGTCTTTTGAATCTGTTCTTATCTAGGTCACCAAGGATCTTCATGTTGCTAAAACCGATAGTATAGTCCCAGCACTCACTTTACTGGACATCACAGTAGACACTGACACAGAGCATCATTTCTATTAAGATATTTTCTTCTTTTGCTTGAAGACCCTTTCTTTCTTGGTTCTCTTCTAACTTCTCTGGCCATCCTTCCTCCATTTCCTTGAAGAAACCTCATCTTTCTCATTCAGTCCTTGGATCTCTTCTTTTCATTGTCTAGACTTCCACAGTGTGGTCAGCCAGTCCCATGGCTTTGAATACGATTTATACACTCATGACTTCCAAAATATTTTTTGTCTCTAGCCCCAACTTTTCCCCATATTTACATAGCATAGATCCAACTCTTTAACTTTTCTAATATCCTATTTTGACTCCCCAACTTAGCCCCAAATCTACTCTCTTGTCAGTCTTCCCCAACTCCAGTCTCCAGTTGCTAAGATAAAGCCTTGCAATTATCCTCGGCACTACTCTTTTTCTCACATTCAACTGTCAGTTCATCAGCATATCCTGTTGACATCTTCCAGATATATCCTGATATTCTTAAGTTTTCACCACCTGTACAGCTACCATTTGATTTTCCCAAGGCATTCTTAGTTCATGATGGTTAATAGCGTTCCTTTTTACTCTCAAAGGTGACCCAATTTAGATAATGGTCATCTTAGTTACCACCTTAATCCACATCACTATCATCTCTCTTCCACTCCCATTCCACTATTGCCATTGACTCTCACTAGTCTCTCTGATTTCATTCTTTTGCCCTATAGCCTGTTCTCCACAAAGTAGTCAATATGAGCTTTTCAGAATATAAGCCATCAAGTCACCCCCTTAAGCCCTCCAGTACCTTCCATCCTTAGGACAGGCCAGATTATAATACAGAAATACATCCCAGCGATGAGCCCCTTGCTTCTGCCAACGACTGTCACTCATATACCATGTCCATTCTGTGTCTGTCTGGGGAATACAGTGGTGATCTCTGTTCCCAGTTGTCCCTCAGAGACCCAAGCACACAGCCTTTACCTTGTAGTTCAACCACCTGGAGCTTGCAGCTTCCTTGGTTGCTTAGGCAGATTAAAAGAAAGGCTGAAGAATCCTGCATGACATTTTTACTGCCTCAGCTAAAATGTAACCTATTGCTCCCACTCATATTCCATTGGCCACATCTAATCAAAAGGTCTTGCCAAACTAGGAAGTATATTTTCTGTGACACAAAAAGAGAAAAACTGGAGGTTCACGAACATATTTAATGTTTCACACCTCATCTTACTCAGAATAAAATCTAAAGCCTTTGTGATAGCCAAAAGATCTCATATAGTCTGCTTCCTGGATAACTCTAGCTACATCTTCTGCCACTGTCCTACTTCCTCACTACTCCAGCTATTCCTGACTTCTTGTTATTTTTGAACATTCTGGTCATAGGCCTCTTCCTGAAATGATCTCTTTGTATGTGTAGGACTGGATGCCTCATTTTATGTAGGTCTCTGATTAAATATATCCAATAAAAAGGTCTTCCATTACCACTCTATATAAAATAGTACCTCTCTGTTCTTGTCAACCTACCTTATATTTCTTCATATCACTTATTTCTGCTTGGGGTATTATATCATCGTATGCCACTTTATTTTCTATTTTTACTAGAATCTATGCACCACCAGAGGAAAGATGTTATCTGTTTGTTGTACAGCTAAATATGTCCAATCCTAGAGCAGTGTCTGACACACATTTAAGGTCCTCAATAAATATTTATTGAATGAATTAATGAATAAATGAACTGATAATTTAAATCTTAGCAGTGGATGAGCTAATCAAGAGGAGACAGCAGGGAAGAGGGCTAAAGAAATGACCTTTAGGAACGCCTTCTTTCAAGAATTTGCTAGAGGAAATGAACTACTGAAAAGATTGAGGTAAGGAGAGAATCGGAATATAAATGGAGGACAGAGGTTTAAAGACTGGGTGCTTGCAAGGTTTAAGAGGATGAAAAATGTATAGAAGGCATCGCGTTTATTAAGTAATAAGGCTATGTATGTTCTGGTTATCTGTTGGTACATAATCAACCATCTCAAGCTTAGTGGCAGAAAGATAATTTTGATAAGCTCATGAATTCTTTGGATTAGAAATTTGGACATAGCACAGTGGGCGTAGCTTATTTGGGGTTTCGCTTGGGAACACTTAATTGGCTTGGGCTGGGGCTGGAATCATCTGGAGGCTTTGTTCACATGTCTGTTACCTGGTCTGGCATAGCTTGAAGACAGGGCTTGGCTGGGACTATTGACCAGGGCACCTATAGACTTATCACAGCTTGACGCCAGGGTTGTTTCTGAAAGGAAGTGTCTAGAGTGGGAACATCTTACAGGTGAGCTTTTCAAGAGAAGTAGATCTAAGTTGCACAGCCTTTCTGATCCAGCTTAGGAAATCATACAGTAGCATTGGTGTCATTGTGCTGCTGCATGATGTTGGGTACAGGAAAGTAACTATGACCAGTGCAGATGAGGGAGGATAATTAGACTCAAAATTGGGGATTGGGATTGGAATTAGACTCCATCTCTTCAGTGGCATATGGCAAGATCACAGTGCAAAAGGCCATATTGGGAGAGAGATTTCATTGCTATTGTCTTTGCAAATTACAATTTGCCACAATTGACAACTTTTGATAAAACTGTGTATATAGATTTCTCTAAGTTTGGTGGTAAAAGAAGGAAGGGATATGGACTGGATTAGATGGAATATTGCAAATTTTTATTTTCAAATAATAATAATAATCTTTAAAAACTGGAAGAGTTGAACCAAAGGATTAAATGACCTGAGCAAGGGCACACAATTTGGAGGAAAGTCAGTTTCCATAAAGCTTTTCTCAGAAGCCCTCATGCTTTCTGATTCCCATTCCATTGCAGTAGCCTGGAATTCTGTAGGAGTGGTGTGATCCAGAATCAGGGTAAGGGTGGATTCAGGGTTTTCCATCTCTGCTTCACCAGCGCAGCTCTGAATTGATCAATTTTATATTGGAGTTCTATTTGGGATTGTGTTTTGCTGCTGAAAAAATTGAAAACAACAAAGTAGATGTTCTCAAAATTCCCTTCATTTCAACTTTTTATGTTCCTAGTTTTCTGTATGGTTCATAAACTGATGCTGACAGCAACTCCAAACACTGGGGACAATGACAAGGGAAGAAGAAAGTGAAAAGTCCCAGTTGTTGCAGAATTATACACACCAAGCACTTAGGATCTTTACAGATGTGACCCCTTTGAATCTTTTCACTTCTGCAAAGTAGGTATTATTATCCAGAAGGTTCAAAAATTCAGATCACTTGTCTAGGGTCACACAGTGATTCAAAACTAAATTGGTTAGTCTATGATGACAGTGTTCTTCTTCCTTTTCTTTTTCTTTTTTTTCCTTAGTCGCAAAAGACTTCATTCTCTAGTGATGCATACTGAGGCCATACAAAAATCTGCATGGTCCATTTCACATGCAGTAGAATAATCTTCACTGTATAATAAGTGAGTGTCAACTGTTTTATGCAATGTAAAACTTTAGGTTTATGATCACACCTCAGAATTTAATCCTATGGTTGTGAAATACAACTTTGACCTTGGCGTCAGTGGGCCAAATATGTATCCAATGCACTTCTACAAGACACATAAGAATTTTTACAGCTAAATAAGTGTTTTATTCATAGCAATCAGTTGCAATAAATACATGGTTGGGTTGTTTGTTTTCAAAATTGTGCTCCTAAAAGTTTTGAACTCTGTTTTTGAGAGAACACTAACTAGAAGTATGTGGGGGAGCAAGATATTTTGGAGTACAACGTTTTTCTCTCAGACTTTCTTGTTTTTTGTACTTTGTGTTATTTATGTTTGGATAGGAGATGACTTGGAGTAATTATAGTTTTTTTAATGGTATCAGTGCTTATAAACTCAATAATTCTAGAGAGATTTGGATGATATATCATCTCTGCTGTTCTACCTTATTATTTATATTCCATAAAACTTTTAGATCAAGAAGATATGTTTTTCCTAAAATTGTCTAGCTAATGTGTTTTTCCCTGATGTTTATCAATCACGTGTACTTCCTTGCTTAGCTTTGGATGTTTTTAATCCTTTTCAGCATAAAATTAGCAGCTTTCATTATTCAATACAAATTGTTGCAGCATTTACTCTTAGAAAAATACATGTGCATTGGTGACAAATTATTATTTTAATATATCAACCACAAAAGGAGATTTCATCCAACTTACATATTCACATAGTAACAATGGATTGAAATGACTTATCTTTATTTAATTTACATTAATATTGTGATTAGAAATGGTGGTATACTAAAAAAAGAAAGAAAAAGAAATGATGGTATACTATCCATTATATGATCATTGAATCATTGATCACATACAAGTTCAATGAGGCCAGAAATAGCATTGAAGGAGGCTTTTGATTGCCTGGCATTTGCAAAGTCATGTCTTAAACCAAGCCTAATAACAGATTTGGGTGTAATATTGAAGCTAAAGCTAAACTTTAGTCCTTCCATATTAAATGCCCATCTCCTTGGAAAAACATTAATTATCAAACAAACAACTCAGGAACCAAATGTATCATGAGCCTATTTTTTCCTTTTAAATAGAATTAGTTAATATTCACAAATATCTTACCGATGTGACAAGACATTTGAATAAGTTTAATTTGAAATTATAATTGGGAAAAGAAACAAGAACACTATTAATTTATTCAAGAATATATGCATATTCAGAATCACACTGTCCATGTGGAGTTATTAGTTGGCTATTCAAAAGTTTACATATTACTCAGAGCTCAGAGGAATCACTATTAATTCTCTTTAATTAAACTTCTGACATTTAATGTTGAGAGCCACCATTAGTGGGATCCAAGATATTTGATTGGAATCAATTTGATTAGTTAAACCTAGTGAATGCAGTTAAAAAAACTTTTTTGAGAACTATAATTGGCTAATTCATGAAAGGGTAGCACATGAAATGATTGAAAGTAACTTCATTGTACACAACTGGCCAAGAAAATAATGCTCTTGAAAAAATTGGTCACAACAAATAATTTACATACTTGTTTTTCAACATTGGTTATTTTGGTAAAATAAGTTTTAATTTTATAGTTAGTTACTACCGCCACACATATTACTATGTAGACTTACATAAATAAAGTTAGTTAACACTGGAAATCCTATCGTTTTGGTAGATCTATGTTTTTTTAAAAAATTTCTAATAAACTGTGCTTTATTAACATGACTAATGAAACAATGTGGCCCATTGTTTGGGCCACATATGAAGTTACATTATGTATTGAGGCAACAGCTGTTGATTAGGAGGATGGATGTAGAAGACTGCATTTTAGTTCTATAGCTCTTTGGTTTTGCATTTCTTGAGTTTCTTTCTTTTTTTTTTTTTTCGTTGTGAATTCTGGAGAAAGCAGACTCTTTATTTTTTTTAATTTATTTTTTATTGGTGTTCAATTTACTAACATACAGAATAACCCCCCGTGCCCGTCACCCATTCACTCCTACCCCCCGCCCTTCTCCCCTTCTAGTCAAATGGCAAGTAATGAAATTGGTCATGTTGGTTATCAAAAAATAATGACTTCTTTCAATGATATTTGCTATATTAGATGAATGAGTGAAAGCAAAACTTCCTCAATTTACTTCTTTCTATCTGACCTGTAGGTTGCCCATGAAACTGAAGTGAATTGAACACTGCTGCAGGGGAACAGACACACTAAAGGGATTGAGTGCTAGCTGCTTTAAGTGTGTTCATTGAACTTTCGGATGCCATTAGTGAACTAGCAAATAATCCTTACTAGATTGTGGCCAAAAACGTGGACATGCACACATTTAGCAGAACCAATTAATATTTTAATTCATATCTTTTAAAGATTTTATTTACTTATTAGAGAGAGAGAGTGCATAAGTGGGGTGAGGGACAGAGGGAGAAGCAGCCTCCCTGCTGTGAGCAGGGAGCCCAATGTGGGGGGTCGATCTGGGGACTCCAGGATCATGACCTGAGCTGAAGGCAGACGCTTAACCGACTGAGCCACCCAGGCAGGTGCCACTTAATTCATGTGTTTACTTTGAAAAGTGGAAAGCAAGTGAAATGGCCATCCTGTGAAGTAGCGAGTTTTCCGTTACTGGAAGATATCTTAGCAAGAGTTGAAGAACTATTTGTTGAACATGTAGGAACTTCTGCATTATCTAGTGATTAAAAATTCTCCAAAGAATGTTCCACCGAATAGTGGATATAAAATATGTTAATATATTTTGTGTTTGACATGTTTCTATGTTTCATTGCTAGCAGAAAAAGTTAAACATGTTCCTTATTTCAGGAATGCTCATATTTTTGATATGCTAATATGCCTTGTGAATCTTAAAAGAAGGGAATTAATTTTAAGTGTTTTCCAAACTTTTTGGACTTTGATGCCCTTTATTTGTATCTCATGAGACTACTGCCTATCCAATTAAATACACATCAGGAAACACCAGACTGCATGTTACATAAAGCTCCTTACAGCTCTAAGATTATTTGAATATAATCATTTTTTTTCAAAGCAGAGCCGCGAATTTGGAAGGAAAATAAGATGAGCATAATGTCTAAAAACAAATAATGATGGAGACCTTCCTATTCCCTCAGTAATATGCATGAGCTTTTTAGAATTAAAAGGATAGACCTTCAACAACATGACAAGATCCAAAATAATGCTGCTTTAAACAAGAGAGAAGATTGTTTCCTCTCATAAAATTTCAAAACAGTTTTGGAGATCTGCTGCAAGAATTTATCAAGCTTGAGGATTCTTCTGTCTTGTTACTCCAGCCTTCATCTCTGGTCTAAGATGGCAGAAAGGGGGAAAAAGGGGATAAGCCACTTTCTTTTTTGGGCACAACTTATAAATCGCACACAATACTTCTACTAGCATCCCTTTGGCTACAACTGAATCTTATGCAACTACAATGGACTGGACCTGTTTTACTCTGGGGGGTTATGTGCCCAATTAAGGATTGAGAAGTTCACTTACTATAAAAGGAAGAGAATATGCATGTTGGAGAACAACCTACAGTCTCTGCTCAACGAGCCATATTGTCAGTGCAGTTCCTTCTGATGACATAATGTCTGTTGTTTTTTAAATTAAAAAAACTTTTTTCATCATGATAAGTGAACTCTTTAATCCCCATCACCTATTTCACCATCCTCCCACATCCCTCCATTCTCATAACCCTCAGTTTGTTCTTTATAGCTAAGAGTCTGTTTCTCGGTTTCTCTCTCTCTCTCTTTTTCCTTTGCCCATTTGTTTTGTTTGTTAAATTCCACATATGAGTGAGATCATATGGTATTTCTCTTTCTCTGTCTGACTTAGCATTATATTCTCTCGCTCCATCTGTGTTGTTGCAAATGGCAAGACTTCATTCTTTTTTATGGCTGAATCATATTCCATTGCATCTATACACCACATCTTTATTTTTTAATTTTTAATTTTTATTTTTAAAGATTTTATTTGTTTATTCATGAGAGAGAGAGAGAGAGAG
Organism: Canis lupus baileyi; assembly: GCF_048164855.1. NCBI lineage: Eukaryota > Metazoa > Chordata > Mammalia > Carnivora > Canidae > Canis > Canis lupus. The sequence continues at coordinate 7,147,275 of NC_132848.1, read as the reverse complement.
GGAGGCAGAGACACAGAGGGAGAAGCAGGCTCCATGCAGGGACCCCGATATGGGACTCGATCCCAGGACTCCAGGATCATGCCCTGGGCCGAAGGCAGGAGCTAAACCGCTGAGCCACCCAGGGATCCCCGACACCACATCTTTATATCCATTCATTTATGGATGGGCATTTAGGCTGCTTCCATAGTTAGGCTATTATAAATAATGCTGCAATAAATATAGGGGTGCATGTATCCCTTTGAATTAGTGGTTTTGTATTTTTTTTGGTAAATAATAGTGCAGTTACTGGATTATAGGGTACTTCCATTTTTAGCTTTTTGAGGAACCTCTACACTGTTTTCCACAGTGGCTGCACCAGTTTGCATTCCCACCAACAGTGCAGGAGAGTCCATTTTTCTCCACATCCTTTGTGTTTTTTATTTTAGTCATTCTGAGAGGTGTGAGGTGGTATCTCATTGTGGTTTTGATTTGCATTTTCCTGATGATGAGTGATGTTGAGCATCTTTTCATGTGTCTGTTGGCCATCTTGATGACCTAATATTTGTAAGTAAACATTGCCTCTAGAAATGAAAACTATATTCCTTTACCGATCTTCTATTATTCCCTTAAGTATACAACTAAAATCCAAGAAAATCTATCAAAATATTAAATGTTAATAATAGATATGAGAGAGATAATGGGCAAACACACAACAGAGGGAATGAATGAATGAAATTGAGTGAAGAAGGGGAGCACAGGCTAGAACGTGCATAATGCATCTGCTGTGAGTCAAAGCTGAGAGTATCTTTTGCATACAAGGTGAAATTCCCTGGCCACTGGAAAATTTATATATTCTGTTTCAAAAGGCCACATGTGCTGTCTGACTCATAGCCACTCAAGTATTCATAAATTATTTTCTTTATAATGGTGTTAACACTTCGTATTTTACATAGCGTTGATTCTAGGCTCAGGACTGGTCCTTAATTTTTTTGCAAATTTCAAAACCTTTTGTCATTCAGTATTTTTAAGATTGCATGTTCCCTCTAAGTATTTAATGAAGAATTCCTTTGCCTGTTATTTGACATCCATTTTCTCACTGAACACGCAATATCAAATTTACAAATACATACATGTTTGTAAATATATACACATAAATTAGACATATAAATTAATAAGTGGTTTTAAACACCTTATTACTATATATATACTAATATATATAAACTAATATACATGTAAACTAATACATGAGCTATATATAAAACTCTACATGTTTATATACAAACTAATATGTATATAAACTATATAAACTAATATATATCAACTAATAAGTAGTTATAAGCACCTTCTCTGTATAGAATTGTGCTAAATGCTATGGAAAATGTGAAAAAAAGGTAGCACTTGGTCACTGTTAGGTTGTTTGCCATGCATACTCTAAAAATAGAAAACATAGAAAACAAAATTTTGTAAAACAAAATGTAAATTATAGGAATGGTAGGCATGGTGTTATCTGCTTGTCTGGACCTAACACTCATCATCAAGAAATAACTTGCTTTTCATAACTGAAAACATAGGTGTTATAATCTTACATCTAGCTGTCATTGCTTCAATTCAGGGTGCTGTATTAATAAACGGAAAGCATGTCAGAAAATTGCCCAAAGAATGAGTGAATATATATATAAATGAATATATATAAACTCCATATTTCTCTGAACTTTCACCCATCCTTTTATACTCATTACAGCCATGCATATATTCCATTTTTATAGATATGTCTTATACAACATTCAAAATCAGGACAGAAGGTCTGTTTTTTCCTTTAATTTTCCCTAACAGACAAGAGAGCTGCTATGTACCAAAGGGCATTGTGTCAAAAATAACCAAATTTTTAAAAAGACTTTTGCTATGTATTTAAGTGGACTTTTTCATATACAATACTTTTCATTTTTTGAAAATACTCAGACAAGAACTCTCCTTTTGACTTGTGGAGAGACATCCCTGAAAAGCATTTAAGTAACTCCAATATTTTTTTTTCACCTTCTTATTTGAGATCCTTGTTGCTTTGCTGCCTCGAAAAGTGTCTTATATGTAGCCATTGTGTCTGCATTCTCTCTGAACTTGTTTCTTTACTCAGTGTACATCCAATCCTCAAGCAAAACTGCACGTCTACAGGTTTCCTCATTGCCAGACCTACTTGACCTCCTTCTCCTCACCTCTCTTCCCAGTCGCTTCTCCCTTTAAGTCCAGCACAATCCACCTGTGCTCCCTCTTCTGCCCAAACCCATACTGCCTCTGATTTCTCTCTGCTTTTAATGGTGCTTCTGTTCCCTCTCATGTAGGTTTGAAACTTCAAAGTCATTTTCAGTGTGTCTCTATCATCTGTCTCATGCAATCAGTTGTCCTGTTTATTGTAGAGCCCAGGTCTATAATGTCGTTTCTGTCGGGATCTTCTCTTCCATTCCAGCCTGGTTCAAGTCGTCATGATTTTTTAATTGATGCTTTAGCCTGTGCTTTCACTTTTCCCAATTAACTATGATGTCTTTCAAGCCAAAATCACTTGTTCTCTAACCATGCCCCTCATTCTTACCTCTGAGTGCCTTCATGCACTGTTTTCTGTGGGAAATAGAATGTTCCCTTCCACATATCTAGTTATTGAAATATTACCCATCTGTTCATAAGACTCATGGTCATTTAACTGAATCCTGCTTTTTTCACGAGATGGCATAGATCAGTTCATACGAGCAATTTCACTTTTCTGTAATGATTTTCTGCTGTTCTGAAGCTTTGATCTTTTAAGATACACAGTATTACAAACAATTTAAACATTTTTTATACCGACAACATATTCTCAAAACTTAGCATAACATCCTTGTAATTTCTCTTAGGGCACTAGCCATGTCTTATTCATATCTGTATTCCCTAGAGCACTTTTTACAATGTCCACAGAATAGAGGTACATTAAATATTTGATAAGTGAATGAGTGAATGAATTTAAGACTCGTTACTCTCAGTATTAGTGGACTCTGAATGCAAAGAATGCAAAGAATGGCCAGAGACCTCATCGGTTACTTTGAGAATAAGTTCCTCATTCATCTTATAAGGTGTGCCTTATTTAAGTTTTCTGAAAGAATAAAATGTAATGACTTTGGGGCACCTGGGTGGCTCAGTGGTTGAGCATCTGCCTTTGGCTCAGGTCACGATCCCAGGGTTCTGGGATCAAGTCCTGCATCAGAGGGACTTCTTCCTCTGCCCATGTCTCTGCCTCTCTCTGTGTCTCTCATGAATAAATATATAAAATCTTTAAAAATGTAATGACTTTTCAAGAAATAAAATAGCTATATTGTTTTTCTAGTGGAGATAAAATGAGTCATATGCTTTTTACTTCCTAATTGTATGGCACTAATGAGCACCCTACACAAAATGCCAGCATGAAAAGTCCAAGATTACCTTCATAGTTGTATTAGCTATCAATTGCACCATGACAAATTACCACAGAATTAGCAGCTTAACATCCATTTATTATCTCATGGTTTTTGTGGGTCAGGAGTCTATACATGGTGTAACTGGGTTCAGTGCTTCAGGATTTCACCAGGCTGCAGTCCAGGTGTTGGCTGGGTCTCAGTCTCATCAGAGGCTCAACTGGGTAAGAACTTATTTCCAAACTTGCTCAGGTTATTGGCAATTCATTTCATTGTAGCATAGGGCTGAGGCTGCCATCTGCTCCTAGAGACTATTAGCAGTTCCCTACAGCAGGAGCTTCTACTTTATGGCAGCTTGCTTCTTCACAGCTGGTAAGGAAAAGAGAGTCTTCTACTGGTTATAAGCAAATCACAGGTCTGACCGGCATTCAAAGGAAGAGGAATCTATAAGGGTGGGAAGACCAATAGTTAGGTATCTTAGGGGCCAACTTAAAGTCTTTTACCACAATGAGGGTGTTGGCATGTGGCTCCTGTTAATTCATGCATGAGTCCTGCTTCAAGTTCTGCTGTAAATTTATTCTAAAAATTTCCCCCCTACCTCTTGTTTTAAACCTTTTATGCATAGATTTCTACTGAAAAGATATACAAATATCTGATAGGTGTGGAGGGGGGCAAGAAGACAATCTTTATTTGCTGGTAGCCTAAGAACTGAAACTAATGCAGAGTTCATACTAAGATTCCTGAAAAAGGAGTTCTATCAGTATAGAATGTTATGAACAGGAGAGAACCTGTGATGTCATCTGATTCAACTACTCACTCTACTGACTTGCAAACAGAAGTACTCAGAGGTTGAGTGTTTTGTCTAGGATTGAAGCTAAATCTTTGACCTACCTGAAGCTAAATCTTTGACCTACCTGAGCTCTTAGCAAAGTTAATGAGTACCTGCATGGAAATTAATTCAGTTAAATATAGTTTATGGAGATTGGCTTTGATCCAAATAGGTTTTGGAACATTTTTTATTAACATTTAAAAAAATGGTGCAGTAGAGTAAAAATTATATACATATTCTTATATTGGTACACAAAAAATAAAATTAAAAAATTATTTGACACAAATTTTAAATATTTTATGCATATGCTAGCTGTTAGCTTATTTAAAGAGTAAAAAATAACTACCATGTTACTTCCTAAAAGTTATGTTTTGTTCTATGGAGACACCTAGCCATGAATGCTCAAAATTATCAATCATAAATACATGAATACATGAATATTGATTATACTCTTGGTTCTTTTTCTGATCCTGGTGAGGCTCTACTCCTTAGAGAACGTATTTGTGTTTCTCACGATGTGAATCATCAGCTCATTTACTTGATTACATATTAATGAAGCTTAGTATATGCTTCGTCCTAGACATTATGCTGGCCCTAGGAATACAAAGGTCAAGACTTAGTTCTTTTAAGTATTTCATGGTCTACTGGGGAAGGAGAACATATAAACATAATTATTATACAGTATGCTCAGAGTGTGGTGAACTAACCCTAGTGTAAATCCATAGACAGGAGCAATTTCTGTGCCTGAAGAATTAGAGACCTTCAGAGAAGTAACATTTAACTTTGGGAAGGTGCACAGCACAGTAAACAAGCATCTTGTCCTCCCTACTGGTTTCTTAGCTTTCTAGCAATTTTACCCTAATTACATTTTGACTCCTCACAGTTGCATATTTAGAATCCTGATTTAGAGTATTAAGGTGGCATTTTAATAGATTAGAGTTGGAGGACAAGGAGGAAAGCACCATTTCATTCTTTTTGCAACTTGATATTGCTCCTGACCTAATGATATTCATGACCTCATAACAAAAGAGTACATACACTGATGTGCCTAACAAATAGGTGATTTATTTTAGATCTGTGGTGTTCAAGTTATGAGATTTAGAGGTGAGCGAACTATTTCTCAGTATCTTGAATTTGTGTATTCAGTGAAGAATAAGATGAACATTTTTATGTATAGTCGCCACAAATGATATCTTTTAGTGAAAATGACTCCCTAAGAAAGAATGATAAATTAAATTTGCAAAATATACTTAAGAGAAAGATTATTCATAAAATCTACCATAAAATTTATTGTATTTGTTGCTTTATAACCGATTTTCAATTATAAAATCATAGCTAATTTTTAAATTAACTCATTTAATTACTTATAACTATGATTATCTGTAAAAGGGGCTACCAGTTCCAATTTACCCCGCAGGTGGATTGTGAAACTCAAAGAAGCTCATGGCTAGGAAAATTCCCTACAAATTAAAAGCTCTACAGAAATGAAAACCGTTCAAAATTTAGAAATATGAGTTCAGAACTTTCATTTCTTAAGTTTTGGAAACAAATTTTGAAGCATGGCAGAAAATGAGTTAATTAAAAAAATTTTTTTTCTCTGAATTTAAATCCCATAAAGTTAGTTATACATTGTTATAATTAACATTCTCTTGGAGAGGTGCTGGTGGAATTTTAAGGATGGAAGATAAATATGTTCTTATTAGAGTTCTTACTTGCAAATTTATGTTAATATGAGTCACAGTCCAAATGACACACAGTTTCCTAGAACAGCTCTGAAATAACACTTGTTTCTAAAGGTCTCTTTCCCCCTCTCTATTCCTCCCTCCCTGTCTTTCTTCTTCCCTTTCTTTCTTGCAATCCACTTTATTAAAAGATAACCTGCAATAGGGTATCTCAAAGTGAAAACTCCAGTTTAGGTTCTGAAAGGGTACTCTTACTTAATTGTAGATGTATTTTGATTTTCTTTTTTATTTACTAATTACTTCCTAAATTAGATGTTAAAAAGAACCGATAAAAACAGATTCTTGAGAATCTTCAAGCCATTCACCTAAATTATAAATACTTAATCATCAGTATGACTATATCAACATATTACTCTTTAGCTGAAGAAAATAAAGGAGGAGATATATTTCTTTTACAGAAATTAGTTCAAATTTCAGTGAGATGTTTTAGTGAACTCATTTAATTGTGGCCATGTGTGTTCGTAGGAGCTCTATCAAGTGTCAACACTATCAGTAGTAAGTCTTTAGGAAAAAAGGAACCAATCATTGAATAAATGCCTCATGTGTGCAGGCAATAAAAAGAAAAAATGCTGTCTCTCCCACCAACAAATTAGCAAAGGTACAGACATCTTCCCAAGATTTAGTATATAGATATACCTGGTGATTGCATAATATTTCAAAACAGAGAGCAAGAGTCTCCATATATGCATATATCCCCATATATACACACCTTCATAAAATGTTAATGATAGAATTACAAGTTATGAGGTCCCAGTCCTTCATGTTGTGTATGAGATCGAAAGGCCAATGAGTTTCTGAATGTTCTTGCTAGAGAAAAAACTCAGATTAATATCCATCTCCTTTCCCAAGTACAATTCTTTTTACTGTATCTTTGTATCCATTTATTCACAGAATCACCAAGTAATCAGTGAGTGCCTTGTTTAGTAGAACAGAGAGAAAAGGTGGTATAATAAAGCTGGTCACCTTTTTGTATTACTTACTCTGAGATTATTCTGGGTGTTGGGAATTCCTAACGTTCTCAGTAAGGTAGAGTTTGAGAAAGCCAGAGAGAGAGAGAGAAGAAAGAATATTATTCTTACATTACTTATATTAGTACTTATTAGAGGTTAGTGAAAATTGATGAGAGGATAAAAGTAGATGTTCTAGCCAACAAAAGCTTATGTTTCCCATTTTATTTGGATATATCGAGACAGATGTAAGGTGAGAACACAATATAGTATTACCTGTTGATGCCCGGTTATTTCAACTGTCTATGCCCACACCACTGTTTTATAAACTTTTCATATTAAAATAGACGACATAGATGCTCTATCACTTTGTCATCACTTATCCACAGAGTAATGTACTCCTTGACACTATGAAGGGTGATTAGCAACTATTGAAGTGGGAGAAACTCATACAAACGTACTTTTCTTGAAAAATTCAACAATGACCATTAAGGCTCGTGCACACGTTTTTCCCCCCATGTTTTCAGGGTAGAGTCGAGTCGCTCTTTTCAAGATCAGCTTTACTTTTTTTTTTTAAAGGCTTTATTTATCTATTCATGAGAGACACACACGGGGGTGGGGGGCAGAGACACAGGCAGAGGGAGAAGGAGGCTCCCTGCAGGAAGTGCAATGTGGGACTCGATCCCAGGTCTCCAGGATCACGCCCTGGGCTGAAGATGGTGTTAAACCGCTGAGCCACCCAGGCTGCCCGAGCATCTTTACTTTTAACAAAATTTGGAGACAGTGAAGTTTTATCATTATTCCACAAATTTGTTCATAGATTTTTGGAAAGAAAAATGTACAATGATTTTGAAACTTAAAACTTTTGGGGAGAAAGTTTTTCCATCCCAGATGTTGGTGCATTTATGAAATTTAATAAAATTTTATGGAAATGTGCAATGAAAAATGCCTTCCAGGATGTTTGTCAGATTCTCTGTATTGATTCATAAAGTGGAAACCAGAAGCTATTCTAAGCTGTCGTCATTACGTAATAGACAGTAAACATGTGTTTTTGACAAGTGAATAGTTAGCAAATTAGGCATCTGGATGGAGTGGAATTTTGGATTCTAAATTGCATAATTCACCCCTGAACATCTGCCAGAGGAAAAAGAGCAAAGATAACATAGAATCTGAGGAAAGATATAAGCTGATAAATGGAATGATAATGTAATATCTAACAAGTTTTTGAATTCAGATCCCTAATATGTTTTCCACAACTATGCTATTTCTGTAAATTATCCAGAGATATTTGGATTTGCAGAAGAGGTGTTGTAAGGACATGGAATCAGCTGATTATGAGAGAAACTTGCTTATTTTTACATTTTATTACTAGAGAAATTTTTTAAGTGCTAGAAATCCAATCTACGCCATGGGCTCGATGGTATTGGATGGGTTAATATGAGTTAAAAATATATTCTTTGAAGTAATATGCTCTGATAATCACATTTTTCTAGTACATTTAAAAGCCTTAATTTGGGGAAAAAAAACAGTGTTAGGTTTGAAAACTTTAAACTATAAATTCATCAGTACTTTCCACCTCATTTTTCTCTTTCATTCAAAACTATTATTTCTTAGTGGTCTTTGCAAACCTATTCCTTGCTGATGTTCTGTTTTTAGTAGGATAAATAAATATAAATATCAACAATATCAACCATGGATCAGATATGCTGAACACTTTCACAACAAAATATGAGAATGTAATTAGTGATAATTGTTGAATGAGGACTAGGTTAGGAAGAGGTGATTGAGGTTTAGAAGTAATGTACAATATTGGAAGAAGCAAGGGTTTGAGTCCCATCCCAGCCTTCTTACAAAAAATATAAAAACTTAAACAAGTTATAGTCTCTTAATCTGTCTTTTCATTGGTTTAAAGGAGTATGATACCATTATTGGGAGGAGTTAAATGAAATATTGCTTAAAGAGCATTTCAATACAGCAAAAATTAGTGCTCAGCAATATTATGGTTTCGTTCCCACTCAATTTTTCTTGCTATATAACTCTGTTGAATAGAATCTTTGAATAGTAGAGCTAGCAAGAGACTTAGTGATCCCTTAGTTCAAAGATGATCATGTGCTCCTTGGAGTCTTGTGGGTTGGAAATAGATCAGGGGCATACCATAGAAAAGGGTGAATGATACACAGAGGGGGCACAGCTCTGGAATCCCATTGCAGCCTGCATCTATTTGAGTGATATTGATATCACATATATCTCACATATATATCACACACACATATAAATATATGCACACACATAGGTATACAATAGCATTAAAAATAATCTCACTATTTTTTTAATCTCACTATTTAATAAAAGTTTGAAATCCAGTAATTTTAGTCTACTCCACTTGAATTTTACTGGTGAGAAGAACCCAGGGAACGTTATATTACTTACACAAACTGAGTAACTAGGTGCATTACTTACAGGGAAAGAAAATGAGCACAGAAATGTACAATTTTTATGTACATGGAATGGGGGTTGGCAGATTCTTGGTAAAGAAAAAGAGAGATGTGACAATATAGAACAGGGAATGAGTTGAAGATTTAATGACAGGTAAGAAGCATAGAGAAAGTAGGGGCTTCAGAAAAAACGACCAGAGCCAATAGGCCGAAAGTCCCAATGGAGGAAGATATGGATTCCATTTTTGTGGTGAGGATGGCAGGCATCCCGCTGCTGACTTATGAGGAGGACTGATGTAGCTGATGTTGGACGCTCGGGAGAGCCTGTTTTGGCTATTTGGCAGCCTTGGGTGTTGCTGAAGGATGATGGAAGCAGGAAGTGAAGGTAACTGAATAGCTGAGGCTCCCCGGAGCCATCACTGTGATTTAAACTTTCTGAGAATGAAGTTTAGAGCACTGGGAGGAAAAAGCGCCTCGAGGAAGGTGGAGGTTGGTTCAGTAGACCACAGAATTGTGTCAATATGTCATTTTGAGGTAGGTGATTTATGTTTATTTTAGCCATTTTTATATATCACTGTTATTGCTTTCTGCTAAAACTCACTCATTGTGGCCTTTTTATGGCTGCTCTGTGCTACACTAATCTGCATCAGAACTGGAAAGAGCTAGGGAATCAGTCTTTAAAGACCCAGGGCATACCTACTTGCCACTTAACACACACACAAAAACCATCTTTAAAGCACTAACTTTAAGGTGACCTTTTGAGTAGGAAAAAATAAAAACCTCTCTCTTGAGAGAAAAATTCATGTCTAAGAATTGATGATCGTGTATGTTTAAGATTTCTACAAATTCTTCATCATATATTTGCCATCTTTAGGGCATTTTTTAGCACTTTGGTTTCTTAATAGTGTTATTGTGATGATTATCCTAATATGAATTTTTTTTTACTATGATAATAATTACTATTTTCATTTGTGACTGACTTGGCCCTGTCACATGCAGATAGGACAGGAAAATAGGTTTACTGCTACTTAGACTAGGAAATTAAGCTTCAGAAGTCAAGTTACTTGTCAAGGTCCACAGTCCTATTACGTGTGAGGTCAGGCTTGAGAATCTCGTCTTCTTAAGTTCTTTTTTTCATTCACTTTATCAGGATGTAACACATACTGTAGCAGCACAAATCATGCTGCTGGATGTATTGCCATTTGAATCACTGTGTTTACATATAGTCTCTTCAAATAGATTGTGAGCTATTAGAAATGGCAACAAAGTCTTTTTATTTCTTTTGGTTTCTCAAATCTAGAGACAGTAAATACTTATTATTTGCTCATAATTTTCCAAAGGCATGCATAATGATATATATCGTAATAATAGCTACCTCAGTGCCAGACTGCATACAAAAAAAAAAAAAAAAAAAAAAAAAGAAAAGGCGATATGTTTGTTCTCCCAAGTGCTCAGATGGGAGAAGACAGTAAGTATGGCTGCTTACTCTCATTCAAGTCTCAGTTTATTTATTTTTTATTTTTTTCAAGTCTCAGTTTAAATACTTTCTCAGTAAAGAAGTCTCTGGTCCTCTAAGGATGCTCTCTGCTCTTCTAAATGCTCATATATTTTATCAGTTCCTGAGAATGACCTTTTCCAACTGCTTTATTTAAAACAATTCCGAGACCTCCAGCATCTTGCTTTATTTTCATTATAACACTTATTCCTAATTATATTTTATTGATTCGAGTGGTTTATTATCTGTCTCCTTTCACTGGAATAAAAGCTTCATGAGAGTAGGGAGAGTTTTGTCTTGCTCACTGCTGTATGTCCTGATCTTTGACAGCGCATGCTTAAAAAATACGTAGTTCTTGAAGGAATAATCTTGGCTAGCCTCATAGCTTTAAATGCCTCCTAAATCATGATGACTCCCAAATTCTAAGTAAAATTTATCTATTCATTCATTTATTTTTTAAGTAGACTCCGAGCCCTGTATAGAGCCCAGTGCAGAGCTTGAACTAACAACCCTGAGTTCAATACCTGAGCTAAAATCAAGAGTTGGATGCCTAATTGACTGAGCCACCAGGTGCCCCCTAAGTAAAATTTAAATGTCCATCCTGTACCTCTGCACTGAGTCCCAAATGAATACATCCAATTGCCTACTTCTTATCCTCTCTTGACTATATAATAGACATAAAAAACTTAACTCTTTCTTGTTTTTAAAAGATTTTATTTATTTATTATTTATTCATGAGAGACAGAGAGAGGCAGAGACACAGGCAGAGGGAGAAGCAGGGAACCTGATGTGGGATTCGAACCCAGGACCCTGAGATCACGCCCTGAGCTGAAGGCAGATGCTTAACTGCTGAGCCACCCAGGCATCCCAAAACTTAACACTTTGAAAATAAACTGTATTTTCCCTTTCTCGTTCTTCACCCAACCTGTTTTCCCAATTTAATACATATCTTCATTAGCTACTTGTTTGAGTCAAAACTCATGGATCCAATCTAATGCCTATCCTATCAGATCTGCCTAGGAAAAAATATATATCAGTTTTATTTACTTCTCTACTATTTCTGCCACCACCACTCTCTGCCATCTCCTATGTTAATTACTTAATGCAAAAATTATGTACTATTTTTCTTGTCGCTCTACCAAATAACTACACATTTAGTTCCTTGCAACAACACAAATTGATAATCTTATAATTCTGGAGGTCAGAAGTCTAAAATAGGTCTCACTGGGCTAAAATCTAGGCGTTGGCAGGGGGAAAGTCCATTTCCTTACCTTTTCTAGCTTCTAGAAGTCATCTGCATTCCTTGGCTCGTGGTCCCATTTTTCATCTTTAAAGTCCACCAGTATAGTATTTTCCAATATCTTTCCTGTGTTTCTATTATCATGCCTTTTCTGATGCTGACACCTCATCTTCCTCTTGAAAGGACCCTGGTGATTACACTGGACCAGCCTAGATAATCCAGGATAATATTCCCATCTGAAGATTCTTAACTTAATCACATCTGCAAAGCCCCCCTTGCCATGTAAGGTAATGTATTGACAGGTTCTGCAGATTAGGATGTGGACATCTTTGTGGACAAGAGGAATTACTCTGCTCTTTGTCACAGTTATCAATGATAGTTAATGAGTAAAAACTAATTTTCTAATAATTGGGTGTTTAATACATTATGATTTAGTCCATTGATGGGATGCTATGCAATCATGATGATGATGAATTTTTAAAACAAGGTTACGTAGTAGTATCTGTTGTTTGATGCTTTTTTTTGTAAAACATTTTTCTCAGTACATTTTTAAGGGAAAATTAGGCAAGGAGATACAACAAACAAGTTAGGAGAAGGCGTTTTGGTTTTTATTCATCAGTATTTCTGAATTGTCTTCAGTACATATTTATGAAAAAGAAAGGTAAAAAAAAATAGCCATTACACCAATATAGGGAGAAAAAGATGAAGCTCTTCAGTTTCTAATCCTCTAGTTCAATCCATACTTGGTCATTAGATTTATCTAGCTACTGTAGAACTTTAATAATAGTTTCTGTTAATGTGCTTAAATACAGTAAAAACTTAAAAACTTACCTTGACATTCAAGATCCACTGTGAACTGAACCCATCTGGTCTTTCTAGCTTTTTGCCTATCCATTTCCTATTTTCCATCATGCCACACATTTGTCCACTTGAGAGGTTTTTGTCCTATCTCTACCAGTTGAATTCTACCTGTATCATGAAGGGCCAGATTAAGTGCTATTTTCTACAGTGTGATCTGACACTTTGCTAAAAAATGACCTTTCTCATCTGAACTCTCATAATATTCTGCAGTATTATTATGACATTTACTACATACTATGTTTTATTGCAGTTATTTTTATATATGGTTTATGTCTCCAACTAGTTTTTAATATGCTTCATGTCATGGTTCATATCCTTCACATATTCTCATTTCCCGTAGTCCTTGAATATCGTCATGCCCTGTACATAAAAACTTCCTAATTGAATGAACAATGAGCTTACAAATTTGCTTTATTCATTTTGGTTTGGGTTTCTTAATATTGTCTTCGTTTCGCTACACATGAACATGTGTATGTTCCAGTTGATGGATGTTTTAAATCCCCTCACCAACTAATAGCAATATAATCTTTGGCAAGTCACTTCATCTCTCTATGCTTTATGTTTTTTCAGTGGTAGGGTTTTTCAGAATTCAATATGGTAATGTATGGAGAGCAGCACATTGTACACAATCAATGAATGTTAGATAAATTATAATTTCCATTATGTCTTATTTATAATAATTGTGTTAATATGTTGACATTACCATTTAGAAATCTCCCTTTGTTTTATTTTTTATTTTTTAGAAATCTCCCTTTGAGAGAGATGTTTACTTTTACTTGTATAACATTAATAATATAGTTTTTCTTTATTGTGTAGTAATTTGAATACATGGACTAGTTAAGGTTACTCTAGCTCTTATAAACGATTAACTACCAAATCTCAATAGGTTCATATAATAAAAGTTTATCCACCTCCTTTCCTCTCAGTGGTAGGAATGGTGGTAGGCTGATCTTCTTAATTCTCACCCTATCTTTCAGAAACCCAGGCTGAGTAAACTCTGCCTTTTCAGTACCTGGCTTACAAGGTCACCTTAGACAGATACACCTGAGACAGATATAGATACATCAGCTGGCCAATGATGGAAATATCATTGAGGATTGTACAGGAAATTGTAATGCCCCAGGACTGGAAGTAGCAAACGTCATTTCTACCCTGATTCCAGAGACCACAACTTAGTCACGTGCCCTGAGAAGATACAAGGGAAGTTGGGAAATACAGTGACTAGTCAGGAAGCAGCTTTCCACTTGTCAGCAACAACACTGAAGTGGGGAAGGGGATACATGGGAGATAACTAGCTATTTCTGTCATGTTATTTGAACTTTACCAATATTTAGATATTATTAGAACAATCACCTTAAAATTACAGGAATCATATTACGTGAAACAATTCTAATCTGTTCTTGATTGCAAGCACTACCTTCCTAATCATATAATTTTATCTGAGGCTGTATTTAATCTTAAATATACTTAAGTGGAAACATCTACATTTTAAAAACACAGGAGTCATGATCTAAAGGTATATGTATTAAAGAAGAGAAATTCAAAACAATGGTGATGCCTTCTTTAAAAACACTTTTTTTCCCATTGGAGAAAAGGCAGAACTCATTTTAAGAAGCAGGGTTTAACTTTGATAAAATGAAAATCAGAGGCAAAATTCTTAAAATGTTGAAGGCTGAACAGGGCTCATTTTGAGGAAAAATATTAAATGTTCACTTACCAATATTTGCAAAACTTGAAAAGGTAAAAGGAATAGGAAATATATATATATATATATATAGGATCAGATGGTAAGGAGGATGGAAGAAATGCGGCTCCCAAGAGGACCGTAACATTCCCTATGACTCCTTTGCAGATGTGCGTGGGAAGGTGGCCCATTATCTGTACAGAGAACACTTTGGGAATGGGAAATTGTACGGAAATTGCCACCTAGAAATGTTGGAACTTATCAAACATAAGTCACCAGTGCTTAGAAGTATTGCAATTTGCCTTTCTGTGGCAGGGTGGCTGTCAAGGCTGAGAAGAGCTTGGTACTCTGTGCTGATGACAGCGGGGTGAAGTGGGTTCACACACTTCTCCTCAATGGGCTTTCCTTACTCAACCATAGGTAAAAGATTTCTCTTCGTGTAAAAAGCTAAGATGTAAAAGGAGGAGGAGAATCCAGTGATACTATCAGTCGAAACCTTGTAGGAGTAATGTGGTTTATTTTAATTAAAAAATGTTCTTATCATGATTCTTGCTAGCTTCATAGGTGAGATAATAATCAGTGTGTGTCATACATAGCATGCGCTGGTTTTTAAATTTTTAAATAAAAAGGACAGTTTTATTACGACAAATGC
The DNA here is from genome assembly GCF_048164855.1 of Canis lupus baileyi. Classification (NCBI taxonomy): domain Eukaryota; kingdom Metazoa; phylum Chordata; class Mammalia; order Carnivora; family Canidae; genus Canis; species Canis lupus. The sequence goes on along the minus strand of NC_132848.1, from coordinate 7,131,995 downwards.
TGTGAGACTCAATCAACTATACGGAAGCACATCTGAAAGAACAATCTTCATATGAATATAGGTTTTTGAAAAAAAATAGTGTCAAGGATAGTAACTAATATTTATTGATGCTCACTCTGTGTAAGATTGAGAAGTACTTTACTTTTATTATCCCAACAAATCTTGTAAGTACTATTCTAATGCCATTTTAAAGATAAGGAGGTTATTATCATTATCAGTATTTTAAATTAGAGAAAACTGAAGCTCACAGGTTAAGTAACTTTCCCAATATTAGCTAACATGTACGTATCAAGGCTCCAATATGATAAACAGGAAGCCTGACTCTGGAGTTGCTCACTGAACTCTGTGCTCTCTCCCTTTCTATAGGTGTGGTCTTGGGTACACATGCTTTCAAACTTGAGTGTCTGTGATTCATCTATTTCCTATAACCACCATTTCTAGTCTGTCTTTACCAGACTTTCCATATTGATATTATAGTTCATTCATTTATGCCTTCATTCAGTGTACATTTACTGATTGCATATTGTACTGCAGGCATGCTGTAGGGATATGAGGCTGCTGTGAAAAATAGTGATCCATCGATTCCAATATTTCCCTCCTAGAACCCATCTAGCATTACTCCTTCCAGACCAACAGTCTTTCAATGTTGCCTTCATTCTGGAAATTTAAGCTTTTCTGCTTAAGCTTCATGGGTTTAAAATATTGATCTAATCTTAATTATGCGCTAAACAACAATGTCCTTTCCTCTCTTTTTTTACCAGGATGCCTTCATACATTGCTTTACTCTTCAGTTTGCCTTAATCCTAATCATCTTTTAAGGTTTTCCCATGGGGTTGCTATTCTCTATGAAATAGGCAATGCACACATATATAATTCTGTGCTAATTTCTAACTGGTATATATTCATACAAAAAAGTATAAAACAGTAAATAAAAACCATACATATCCCCTGCAAAAACACAACACAATGTGGGGGAAGTCAGCTGTCTTGTTCACCCTCCAATCCCTCACACCCAAGTAACCAATGTTAATAGTTTGTTGTTCCCTTCTTTCTTCTTCTCCATGTGTTTTGATTATAGGGATTATATCTTAAGGATGCTTGTTTTAGCACTGTATCTGAGTACCTAATAACAAACAATTTATTATATTAATTTGTTAACTCCACCAAGATGAAATCATCAGCAATTTAGGGTAAAATCCCATCCCAGCTTTGGGGCCTATATTAATGAGTTCTGCTTATTAGTATTTCTGTACTTTTATGAGGTAAAATTAAATAAGTTGCTATTTCCACATTCTAGTGAATGTGGTTTCTTATTTCTGCAGGTATGTATTCATTCTGGAAATTTAAAAAGTTTTGCCTAGGATATCTTGATATATCCTGCACAAAAGAATTAATATGGCCATGAAGTTGCCATAATAATCTCTATCACAATATTAAATATTAAGCAGTGTTTAACATTTGAGCAAGAAACTTTAAAAAACTATTGGCAAGGGACATCTGGGTGGCTCTGCAGTTTAGCGCCGCCTTGGGCCCAGTGCGTGATCCTGGATCCCGGGATCGAGTCCCATATCAAGCTCCCTGAATGGAGCCTGTTTCTCCCTGTGGCTGTATCTCTGCCTCTCTCTGTCTCTCTGTCTCTCATAAATAAATAAAATCTTTTAAAAACAAACTATTGGCAAAAATAAAAATGCACTGTGGAGCATTTTTTAAAAATAATAAATATATTATTCTAAATCTTGCAATATGCAATCTTAACATTCATTGAAGTTTGAGCTTTTGAATTAAAATTAGATGTTTCCACATAGAATCACAAATGAGGGAAGAGACAGCATCTCTTCTAGCACTGGTATTGTGCTATAGATCTCTGTTGCTATAGGGTAATAATCCTTAGAAATGCCAACTACTGATGTGTTTTGACAAATGAGTGGCTAAACATTGTGGCCCAATGTTATATATTAGAAAGAATATTGCCTTTATTCTATCCATTTTATTTCTCTAGACATTATTTTAAATTTAATTACTAAATCATCTTTAAAATAAAATTTTGAAAAAAATAAAAATTAAAAAAAATAAAATTTTGGTCATAATATGTGCTATTACCTATAAATTCAGGATATATACCCTCATGGGTAGATAACAGATTATTAATTTTGAATAAGGAATAATCTTAGCATTCATGCCATATGCAAATTTTGCCTGTTAGGCTTAATTGGTCACATGTGAAAGTGGATAGTAAAGTTTGTCTTACTATCTGGTTTACAATGTCAGATAAGAATTGTAGAAATAAGAATGGTATAGGTAACTTGTTAAGTATCATTGAAATTTTGGAATTTTGTTAATTTGGGTCTTGGTTCTTCCAAATATGAACTGTATGATCTTAGGTAAGTTACTTAATTTCTATGTGTCTCAATTTCCTTATCTGAAAAGTAGAAAAAATGGGGTTCCTGGGTAGCTCAGTTGGTTGAGCGTCCAACTCTTGATTTTGGCACAGGTCGAGCCCTTCCCCTGCTCACACACATTCACTCTCTAAATAAATAAATAAGTAAAATTCAAAAAAAAGGAATAATGAAAGGTCTACATTTGAAAGGACACTGTAGGCTTAAGTGAGATATTAGGTATAAAACACTTAGAAGAATGGGACCTACGAAGTGCTTCAAAGATATTAGAGTTTATCAATTTTTAAAAGACTTTCAGAAATAATGATACTATGGAGCACTTATTGTAGAAGCTTGTTTCATAGAAACTTAACTTGGCTAAACAATCTCAGCCCAAATCTATTCTATAAATGGCACTCAGAATCACTATAATATAAAAAGCATTCTCTGACCTGACTGCTCCAAACTTGACCTAATCATTTCCTGGATAGCATTAGCACATTTTAAGTAGGAGCTATTTGCAGGTGGCATAGTAATATATATAGAAAACTCTAAGAATACCATCAAAAGCTTTAGAAATAATAAATGAATTCAGTAAAGTTGCAGCATATGAAACTAATATACAGAAATCTGTTATTTCTGTACACTAATAAAAATTAAGAAAATGATCCTATTTACAACTACATCAAAAATAATAAAATACCTATGAATAAATTTAACAAAGGAGGTGAAAGACCTATAGTCTGATAAGACACTGATGAAAAAAATGGAAGAAAACAAACAAATGCAAAGATCTAATATGCTCATGGGGTAAAAGAACTGATATTATTAAAATGTTCATATTTCCCAAAGCAGTCTACAAATTCAGTGCAATCCTTATCAAAATACCAATATTTTTCACAGAACTGGAATAAATAAACTTAGTTTGGAACTACAAAAGACCCTGAGTAGCCAAAGTAGTCTTGAGAAAGAGCAAAACTGGATTTCAAATGATAATAAAAAGCTGTAATAATCAAAACAGTATAGTATTGGCACAAAGTAAACACATAGATCAATGAAACAGAATAGAGATCCCAGAAATCCATGCCTTTATGGTTATTAGTCTACAACAAAGACAGAAACATACCATGGGGAAGGCATTCTCTTCAATAAATAGTGCTAGGAAAACTGAAAATCTCTATGCAAAAGAATGAAAAGTGGACCACTTTATTTCACTCTACACAAAAAGAAACTCAAATTTTATTAAAGAACTAAATGTGAGCCCCCAAACCATAAAACTCCTCAAACAAAACATAGGACATCATCCTTAGCAACATTTCTCTGGATATGTCTCACCAGGCAAAGGAAACAAAAAAAGACAAACTATTGGGACAATGTCAAACTAAAAAGCTTTAGCACAGTGAAGGAAACCATCAATAAAATGAAAAAGCAACTTACTGAATGGGCGAAGAGATTTGCAAGTGATGTATCCTACAAAGGGTTAATATCCAAACTATATAAAGAACTTGTACAACTCGATGACAAAAAACCCCAAATAGTTTGATTAGAAAATGGGCAAAGGACTTGACATTTTTCCGAAGAAAACATACAGATGGCCAACAGATACCTGAAAATATGCTCATCAACACTTACCATCAGGAAGATGCAAATCAAAACCACAATAACATATCACTTCACGCCAGTCAGAATGGCCAGTATCAAGAAGATGAGAAATAACAAGTGTTGGCAAGGATGTGGAGAAAGGAGAACCATCATGGACTGTTGGTAATATAAATTGGTGAAGACAGTTTGGAAAACAGTATGGAGGTTTCTCAAAAAAAATTTTTTTGTTTTGTTTTAAATCACACTATCCAGTAATCCCACCACTGGGTATAGACCCAAAGAAACAAAAACACTAATTGAAAGATACACACATCCCTATGTTTACTGCAATGTTATTTACAATAGCAAATGTACGGAAGCAACCTAAGTGTCCATGAATAGAAAAATGGATAAGGAAGATGTGAGAGATACACACAAGAATATTACTCAGCCTTAAAAAAGAATGAAATCTTGCCATTCGTGACAACATAGAGGGTATTTGGCTAAGTGAAGTAGGTAAGACAAAGACAGATACCATATGATTTCACTTCTATGTGGAAACTAGAAAAATGAAGAAAATGAACAAATAAAAAACAAGTAACAGACTCATAAATAGAACAAACTGGTGGTTCTGGGCGTGGGAGATTGGGGGATGTCTAAATAGGTGAAGGGGACTTAGGGGTACAAATAAAATAATGAAAAAAGGGTTAAAAGGAATAGCATAGGGAATATAGTGAATTATATTGTAACAACTTTGTTCTGCGAAAGGAGGTTAACTACAGTTGTCTGGTGAATGTAGCATAATGTACAGAAGTGTCAGATCAGTGTATTGTGCACCTGAAACTAAAATAACATTGTCTGTCAACTCTACTTCAGCAATTTAAAAAAGGAGGAACTAGTTGAAGTACTTTTCTTGTCTTTCTCTCTTAGAGAAGACCAAGGAGAGTGTGTCTGCTGAGCTAATTCAAGTCTCTCTGAATTTGATTCGGTGAGAAGGGAGGCAGCATAAACCACATGGCTTTGTTCTTAGCAAATTCTTGACAGATATGCTTGTAAACGTTTAGGATTATTGACAAATATTTTTGAAGGTGGACATAATATCTTATATGTTAACAACGTTATTAGTGAATGCAGCATTTGTGTCAACACAAATGTTGTTTGTTAAATTATTGAAGGCTCCTGCAAGAGAAATAGGAGTTACACATTTTTAAATTTCAAGTATGCAAAATTATTATATTCTACTCTTGACATGGATGGAAAACTGTGGACTCGTACTTGAGGTCTCAGAAGACTAAACATTGTTGTTTGAAGATGTTGAGTATTTTGAGTAGGAAACTTTGAACAGATGCACTGAGTTCAATATTATCTTCTTCAAGTTTACTGAGTGAATAATAATGTGTTTAATAATAATACTTTTTGGGACACCTGGTTGGCTCAGAGGTTAAGCATTTACCTTCGGTTCAGGGTCCTGGGATTGAGTCCCACATTGGGCTCCCTTCATGGAGCCTGCTCCTCCCTCTGCCAGTGTCTCTGCCTCTCTCTGTGTGTCTTTCATGAATAAATAAATAATATTTTTCAAATGATAACAATAATACTTTTCTCGTAGGCTTATTGTAAGTATTAAAAGAGTTAATGTATGTAGGATGCATAATATTACACTTGACATTTAGGGAGCATATATAAGTCTCAGCTACTGTTTTTCTCATTTTTCTGGAGTATGTGCTGTTATATCTGTGGTTTCTAACAGCACATCTCTTGAGAACTCATTTAGCTTGAAATACTTGAAATGCTTAAATACTTGAATAGTATTTATGTCAGGATAGAGGTGACTGATACAATATGCATAAGGGGATTTAGACTACTTTTGTTGTCCAGAAGATGTATAATTACTGGCACAGTTTTTTGCTTTTAATCATAGAAAATTTTTATTTAGTGTGTGTCGGTGGAGCAGACCTAGTGCTTAAAGCCGGGCACAAAGTCAGTTGCAGAATCTGAATGACATCTACCCTATATGAAATCAGACATGGTTTTGTGTTACCAGACAAGTAATTGTATTACTTTTCCACTATTGATTTCTCTTTTATACTTTCAATGCTATTGTACGACAGACTTACAACTCCAAGGCAGCTTCTCGCTAGTTCGAGACTCTGAGCTAACAGAAACTTGGGCCTCAGAGACGAAACAGTAGGCATGCTCACTAGTGAGTTTTGCCAGCCACTTAATTTATCTTCTGTTCTTATCAGCCTGTTTGTCTTACTCATCATTTGTGACCCACAGATAAAAGTATTGGTCAGGTCTAGGAAGAAAACTGTTATGTTATTCACACTATCCATTTTTTTTGTTATTAACTTTCTAATTCTTATCACTGGACTTGTGAAAAAGGAAAGTTTCACAAATTTTTTTGAGTATAATTGACACACAACGTTGCATGGGTTTCAGGTGTACAACATAGTGCCTTGAAAAATTTGTACATTATGCTGTGCTCACAAGTGCATCTTCCATCAGTCATCATACAAGGCTATTACAATTCCATTAACTGCATTCCCCTCTGATTCCCATGACTTATTCATTCTGCAACTGGGAGCCTGTGTCTCCTTCACCCACTTTGCCCATCCCCATGTTCCCTTCCCCTTGGCAACCCTCAGTTTGTTCTCTGCATTTATACATCTGATTTGACTTTTTGTTTTGTTTTGTTTTGTTTTTTAGTCATTTGGTTTTGTTTTGTTAGATTCCATACACTATCTATTCAAAATGGAATATATATATTAAAATATTTTAAATATATATATAATAAAATACATAGAGATTTTAAAGTTCAAAAACTGCTATTAAGGGATTTAAGTTTCAAGGTCAAATTCTAATTCCTTGCAGTATAGAACAACACACACACACGGAGCTCTCTGACACTGAAAATGCCCAGCCCAGTGGACTCTTGTGAGACATTCTTCATAACGGACTTGTACGACGGTGACTCTTGCTGCCTTACAGTAAGAGGGTGATAAGTGGCATCTCATTAACTTTTACCTTTCTTTGCTCCATGAGGAGTCTTGTTCTGGTCCTATAACTTGTAAGTGTTCTCTTGGGGGACAGCAGAGGACTCTTTTCCACAAGAGTCCTTCTTAGCCTTTCTGAAGCATTTGACCAGTTGCCCACAACCTCCTTCTCGAATCTGTCTTCCATTTCTTTCTCTCCCTGGCATTATCCAGTTTGTTCTGTATCTCTAAACATCCCTTCTCTTTTGCTGCTCCTTCTCCTCTCTGAAATTCTGCTTTCTGAACCCTTATCATTGCTCATGCCTTCTGTACTCGTAAAACATCGTAGCTTGCACCTTCATAGCACATGTCTTCCCATCTCATTTCTCAAACCAATCAAGTTCCTGAATATTTGCCCCATGCTTCCAAGTGCTTGATGAATTTCTTCCCCAGTGCTGGCTGTTACCACTAATTCAATATGTTTAGATAAGGCCTGCTCATGTTTTCCTGATTTCGGTTATTGAATCAAAGGTTCTCACCTGCAGCTTCCCCCTAATAAATATAAATTGCATAAATCTGTCAAATTTATCTTCTGAAAGCAAGGTTTCAATTATGCAGTTTCTTTCTTCAGCAAATTTTAAATTCGAATACTGAGTATCTGGCCAAGAATATTGCCTACATTCTTAGGGCTGTAGTGAAGATGGACAAAGATATCAGAGGCACAGGTGACCAACATTATATCTGGCACACAGAAGAGCCAATGTATTATTCATGATGATGGCTAATTACATCTGATCACTAATTTCATTAATTCAAGTACATTTTGCTTCTTTTCCTTAAGATTTTATTTATTTGAGAGAGAGAGAGAGAGAGAGAGAGAAAGTGCACAAGCAGGAGGAGGGGTAAAGAGAGGGGCAGAGAGAGAAGCAGACTCACTCCCCACTGAGCAGAGAGCCCAATGTGGGGCTCGATCCCCACACCCCGAGATCATGACCTGAGCCAGAGGCAGATGCCCAAATGACTGAGCCATCCAGGCTCCTCAAGTACATTTTGCTTCTTAAGTACCATTTAATCCTATGATGTCTTCTCAGTTATCATTTATATAAAAATATTCATTATTGCTTACCATCCTAAATGATAGTATTTATTTGTGAGCAATGTAATTTCCTTGGTTTTATGCAATCATAATCCAGGAGGAATAGAAGGATTCTTTTCCAGGGAAAAAGAGAACTGTACTAGAACCGTCAAACCTCTGCATTTGTTCAGATTCCAGCACTTGGGTGAATCCCTTCATCTTCTGGATTATTTTATTTTTCACCACTCAGTTGGAGACAGAAATATGTTTTTTGATTGCTTATCTCATAGAATTATGATGAGCCTCAGAAAGAAATTCTCCCCCAAGAGAGCCTTGGTTCTGCCCTCAGAGGACTCTCTGCTTTGCCTCAGTTCTCATACAAGCTCTCTTGTCCCACATACCAAAATGTGATCCTAAGATAGGACCAATGTCTTTAATGACAAAGAGGACGGAGTCTAAATGCTTGATAACATCTATTATGTGGCTTCTTCCCAAAAGTAAAAATAATAATAACATACAACTAAACAGTGAACTAGAAACAAAATATTAATTTGTTACAAGAAGAAAAAGGGAACAAACATATGCTCTTAGAATCACAAATGGACTCTATAATACTGTTCTCTATTGATAAAATATTATTATCTGTCACATGAGTTTAAAAGTAAAAAGTGCATCTCACACACATTTGGCAATAAAGCACACGTCCAAATTTGGTGCCAGTTGTAATATAGAGACCCAGTGGAGTTGGAATGAAGGAAACTCTGTTTTCTGTCCTCCTTTGTTCCTTGGCTGAAAGCTGTTCTAGGATATGGTGCTGCTTGTTGGGTTCAAACTCTTGGCACTTGGCCCTGTAAGGAAAAATGGAGAATCAACACTGTTGGTGCTGGACATTTCTCTGGAAAGATCATATAGTCAGTCATCTTAGATAGCATTCTATAGAACATTTTAAATATCTCACGTATCCCAGTAGATCTCTATATCACTGATCTTTAATAACTTTTTATAAGATATTTAACTATACAAAATATGATAGAGCTTTGCATTTTGATGGTGGTTCTATTACACGCTCACTCCTTGTCCAGTTTCACCTTTTCCTCACTGCACATGTATTCTGATTGTCCTATTTCGTAGAAACATTGCACCTTAAAAATGGGCCACAGGTACCTAAAATAGTCAAATTCAAAGAGACAGAAAGTAGAATGGTGTTTGCTAAGGGTGGAGGGAGAGAAGTGAGGAGTTAGTATTTAATGGGGACAGAGTTTTAGTTTGGGAAGATGATGAAGTTCTGGAGATGGTGTTGTTGCTGGTTGCACAACATGGTGAATACACTCAATGCCACTGAACTGTACACATTAAAACAGTAAATTTTCCATGTATTTTACCACAATTAGAAAAAATGAAACCCATTGTTGAGAGCAGTATTTTTTGAACTGCAAGCCATGAGTCATTGGTTGATCCTAACACAAATTTAGTAGGTCATGATCAGCATTTGAACAAACAAAAGGAAGAGTAGAATGGAAAAAGGAAACAGCCTACAAATTGCTTCTAGTAAGTATTGCTCAAACTTCCATTTAATGATAATTTACCCAATCAAGACTGGTATGATGATGATAAGCTATTTATGGCTTATGTTTTGGTTTCTTTAGTTAATGCCCTCCTCGGATAGATTGATGCCTATCACGCACTGTCTATTAAATGTTGGAGAATCGCTTCTGTATGTATTGTGTACGGATCATGATATAAAATATATTCCTGATTGCGGCTGAGAGTCAAAAAGTTGAAAGACAAAAATTCATATACGTCTATGGACAAGTATAAGGAATCGGTGTATGGACAAGTATAAGGAATCGGTGTCCATAAGCCCATGCCTGCCCCTTTAATTACAGCATTGGCAATAAAGCTTTATTTGTCCCCATGGCCATGGAGGAGTCTTGACATCGTGGAAGATGAGATCACCTGTCCGGAGAAATGTGCTTTCACCAGTGCTGAAGAACCCATTGAATAAAAGGAGTCTTTGTGAAGCCAGGAGACAGAAGTCAGATGGTGAAAACCAACCAGGTCCTAGAGTTTCTACATGGGGCACTCCATCTGTGGTTTTATGTTTTTTGTTTTTTGGGGGTTTTTCTTAAGCAGATTTCTGTGCCCAGCTGTGCCTAGGCCAATTTACCATTGTAATTTATATAAACTTCTTCCTGACTCAGCAGCCATAAATCCATCCCGCTTCCATTGCAGCTCATGGACATTGTCATGGGACTGTTTGGAGCTTAATTTCACTGGTCATTAGTGTGTGAACACCCTAGAGAATTGCTTTATGTTTGGGTTTTCCTTCATTTTTTTCTAAAGAGGAAAAGACTTCCCTGACAGGTGGCGGTTACTGGTAGGCTGGCAGGCAAGCTGATGGATGAGAAGTCTTCCCTTTGGCATTGTGCAGTGGAGAGCGCTTGGCAGTGGGAATCTGGCAAAGCATTTGTTAACCTCGCTTTTAAAGGCTACCAGAGATGCTGTTGGTGCGGGATGCTGTGTGGATTCTGCTCATCCTTCTACATCCAACTGGACCAAACAGGTTAATTGCTCGGTGGAATCAGAGCTTCTGATGTCACTGGCCTAACGGCTGTATGGTAAACACTTACCAAGAATTCATTCTTTAAATTCATAACTGCTCTCCCTGGAATTAGAAGTCTGATGGAGAGAGTTCTGTAACAGCTCATTGGAAAAGGTATGATAAAGCATGTCCTCTTTCCTTGCATTTCTTGCTAGTTGTTCGATAGGTTTCCGCATTTTTATTTACATTAAACTGTGAAGTCAGTAAATTCCAGGTTCATAAAGATTCCCTACCACTTCCCATAATTTGGGAACAAGGTGTTTGAAGAATTGTTTGCTGAGGTTAAGACACAATGAATGAAGCCACCATTTTCTCCTCTATTCATCATGATTTAAAACTACTAAACACTCAATGACTATTCAAATCAAAGCACACTTTTTAAAAATCAAAGCACACTTTTAATAATAACTTTCAAATCTCTTGATTTCTTTTTTTTTCCTTTGGAACAAGAAATTCGTTTCTCAAATTATGAGAATACTGTTGCAGTTTTTTGTTTTCTTTAAAAAAAAAAATTGCTCCTTTGGCCCTATCTTGCTCTAGCTCCCAGTTCCAAGGAACCAGTGACCTGCTTTCTGTCCTTATAAATTAGTTGGAATTTTTCTATACCTTTATATAAATGGAATTATAGCTACTCTTTAAATGTGGATTTTTTTCAGCATGATTATTTGAGAAGCATTCATATTGTTGTTGGCATCAGTAGTCCATTTCTTTTTCATTACTCAGTGGTATTATACTGTATGGTTACACCATGCTTTGTTCATTCTCCTATTGATGGCCATTTTTGTTATTTCTAGTTTCTGATTAATGTATGTTTGTATCTGCTATAGACATTTTTTTTATAAGTCTTTATACAGACACATGCTTTTATTTCAGGAAAATACTCAGAGTAGAATGACCGGGTCATATTGTAGGTTTAACATTCTTTTTTTAAATTTTATTTATTCATTCATGAAAGACAGAGAGACAGAGAGAGAGAGAGAGAGAGAGAGAGAGAGAGGCAGAGGGAGAAGCAGGCTCCCTGCAGGGAGCCTGATGTGGGACTTGATCCCGGGTCTCCAGGATCACGCCCTGGGTTGAAGGCAGATGCTTCTAAGAAATTGTCAAACTACTTTTCAAAGTAGTTGACAGGGGTTGTTCAAAGTAGTTCAAAGGGGTTGTTCCATTTTAACATTCCTACGGGTGGTATATGAGACTTCAGCGTCTTCCATTTTGTTCATGTTATCACCAATTCTTTCTAAAGCAATCGTTTTAGCGGTTCTAATAGTGGGTAATGATGTTTCATTGTGGTTTAGTTTGCATTTCCACAATGACTACTGATGTTGAACATCCTTTCATATGCATATCCACCACTCATCGTATTTTTTTTTTTTTGCTATTGAAGTGTCCATGTTGCATATGGATGTCCAAATTTTCCAACATCGTTTGTTAAAAGACTTTTCTCTGCTGATTTGCCTTTGCATTTTTGTCAAAAATCAGTTGATCATATTTATATATGGTGATCTATTTCTGGACTCTTTGTTTTATTTTGTTTACAGACCTATTTGTATGTCTCAACAGACGGTGCTGTACAGTTTTGATTAATATAGTCTTATGGGCAGCCCGGGTGGCTCAGCAGTTTAGCTCCTCTTCGGCCCAGGGCATGACCCTGGGGACCAGGGATCGACTCCCACCTCAGGCTCCCTGCATGGGGCCTGCTTCTCCCTCTGCCTGTGTCTCTGCCCACCCCGCCCTCTCTGTCTCTCATTAATAAATAAATAAAATCTTTAAAAACATATATAGTCTTATAAGAAATATTGGTATCAGGAAATACTAGTTCTCCAACTTTGTTTTTCTTTTTCAAAGTCGTTTTGAATATTCCACGTCCTTTTCATTTCTGTAGTAATTTTAGAAGCTACGTGTAAATTTCTACAAAATCTCCTGGTAGGATCTTAGTATTAATTAGGATTGCAATGAATCTGAAGATCACTGTGGGGAAAACTGACATCTTAATAGTTTTAAGTGTTTTGACATTTGAACAAGATATATATCTCTCCATTGATTTAGATCTTTTCTATTTTCAGAAATGTTTTATAATTTTCAAGATATAGGTCTTGTATTTTTTTGTTTTATCCCTAATGTATTTCATAATTTTTGATGCCATTTTAAATGCTATTGAAAATATTTTCAGTTTCTAATTTTTTGTTGCTCACATATAGAAATACAACTTATTTTTGTATAATAATGTTGAATTCTGTAACCTGGCTAAACGCACTCAGTTCTATTATCTTCTCTGTAGATTCCATAGGGTTTTCTACATAGCTGATAATGTTGTTAGCAAATTCAGTTTTACTTACTTCTTTCCATTCCGGATACCTTTTATTTCTTTATCTTATCTGATTGAACTATCTAGTAAAGTGTTCAGCAGAAGTGGTGTAAATGAGGCATCTTTGTCTTGTTACTCGTTTTAGGGAGAAAATATTTAATCTCTCACAGTTACGTATGATAGTTGTAGGTTTTCTATAAATATGCTTTCTCAAGGTTAGCCAGTTGTCTTCTATTCCTAATTTGCTGTAAGATTTTATCATGAGTAAATTAAATGCTTGTTCTATATTTATGGAAATCATTTTTCAGTTTATTAATAATATGGCAGATTATATTGATCTTTCAAATGTTTAAGCCCTGATTTCCCAAAATAAACCCCACTTGGTCATCTTGTGTTATCATTTTAACATATTGTTAGATCTGTTTTACTAGAACTTTGTTTAGAATTTTTGTATCTGTGTTCACGAAGAACAGTTTTTTATTTTTATTTTCTTAAGAACAGTTTTTTAAAATAGTTTTCTTTATTATTATGTGTTTGCTGGCTTTGTTATCAGGATAATGAAAGCAAAACCTCATAGAATGAGTTGAGAAGTAGTCTTCCCTCTTCAGTTTTCTAAGTTTTGGTAAAATTGGTATTATTTCTTCCCTAAATGTTTCATAGAATTAATAAGTGAAATCATCTAGGCCTAGCGTTTTCATTGTAGGAAAGCTGTTCACTAAAAATTCAATTTCTTTGATTGATGTGGGCTATTTGGGTTATCCAGTTTTTCTTGAGTGAGGTTTGGCAGTTTATATTTTTAAAGGAACTTTTCCATTTCATGTAAATTGTTAAAAATATTGGCACAGATTTACTATTTTTATTTTTTCCCTTTTTAGTATCTATAAAAACAATAGTGGTATCACTTTTCTCATCTTGTTTTGGGTAATTTTTTTCCTTCATAGTTGTTTCTGATAACCCAGGGTAGAAGTTTATTATAAATCTTACTGAACTGCTTAAAGAATTAGCTCTTGGTTTTATTGATGTTTTCTATTGTTTTTATATTTGCTAGCTCACTAATTTTAATTCTTATCTTTATTATTTCCTCTCTTTTGCTTACTTTGGACTTAATTTCCCTTTCTTTTTATAGTTCCTTAAGTGGGAAGCTGAGGTCATTGATTTGAGATTCTTATTCTTTTATAATATGGATGCTTAGTGTTAAAAGTTTCCCAGCATCACATAAATTTTGATAGATTATATTTTCATCTTAATTTAAAATTCAGTTAAAAATATGTTTTATTTTCTCTTTTGATTTTTTTCTTTGACCCATGAGTTATTTAGAAGTGTATTTTTTTCTAATGTTTGGGCAATTTCTAGATAGCTTTCTATTGTTGACTTATAACTTAATTCCATTGTGGCCAGAAAATATGCTTTGTATGACTTGCATTTTTTAATTGAAATATATTTACTGAGATATAATTGCCATATAACATTATTATATTAGTTGCAAATGTACAACCTAATGATTTGATATTTATATGTTGTACAGTCATCACCACAGAGTCCAGTTAACTTTCATCTCTATACAGTTAAAATTGTTTTCTTTGTGATGAGAACTTTAAGATTTACTTTCTTAGCAACTTTCAGATATGCAATACAGTATTACTAACTATAATCAAACAATCTTATATTAGAAAGTGAGCAGAAGGCCAAAAAAAAGGTGCTCAACATCACTAATCATCAGGGAAATGCACATCAAGACCACAATGAGGTATATCACTTCACACAGGTTAGAGTGGATCTTATTAAAAAGATAAGAGATAACAAATATTGAAGAGGATATAGAGAGAAGGAGGGAACCTTTGTGTACTTTTACTAGGAATGTAAATTGGTACAGACACTCTGAAAAACAGTATGGAGGTTCCTCAAAAAATTTAAAAAATAGAGCTATCCTATCCAGCAATTCCACTTCTGGGTATTTCTATGAAGAAAATGAAAACACTAGCTCAAAAATATATATGCACCCCATGTTTATTGCATCATTAGGTACAATAGCCAAAATATGAAAATAATTTAAATTTTCATGAATGGATGAATAGATATAATGTGGTTTATACATAGAAAAATGCAATATTATTTAGCCATAAGAAAACAGAATGAAATCTTGGTGTTTGTGATAATGTGATGGATCTTGAGGGTATTATTCTAAGTGAAATAAGTCAGAGAAAGACAAATCCATATGATCTCATTCACATGTGGAATCTAAAAAACAAAAACCAAGCTCATATATGCAGAGAACACATTGGTGTTGTTTTTTTTTTTTTTTTTTTTTTTAAGTCCGTTTTTTCGAGTTTCACATCAAGGTGGGGAGATACAGAGATTTCCATATACTCACTGCCCCCTCACTTGTATAGCCTCTCCCATTATCAACATTCCCCTGGTGCCTTTTCCACCACAGTTAAACCTACACTGACACATCACAATCACCCAAAGTCTGTAGTTTACTGTAAGGTTCACTCTTAGTTTTGTACATTTTCTGAGTTTGGATAAATATATAATAACATGTGTGTGTTATATTTTAAGTTAAAAACAATTTTTATTTTCCCTTTTGATAACTTCTTTGATGCTTGAGTTATTTAAAAGTATGTTACTTTTTTTCCAAATATTTGGGCAATTTCTAGGTAGCTCTGTTGCTGACTTCCAATTCAGTTCCATGTGGCCTGATATTATGCTTTGTATAGCTTGATTATTATATCCTACTGATGAGATGACTTCTTTATCCCTGTCCATATTCTTTTTTTAATCCCTGTTAATATTCTTTGCACTGAAGTCAACCTTATTTGAAATAATACACCAGCTTTTTTGCATAGTTTTGCACATATATCTTTTTCCAAACTTTATTTTGACCTATTTGTGTCTTTATGTTTATAGTTGATTTCTTATAGGCAGAAAACAGATGTGTCTTGTGGTTTTAACTAATCTTATCATTTCTGCATTTCAATTAGAACATTTAGACTATTTTATTTAATGTTATTACTTATATGGTTAAGTTTAAATCACCAATCTTGCTCTTTGTTTTCTTTGTTCTTCATTCCTTTTTTCCCCCTGACTTCTCTTGGATTTTTATAATTCCCTCATATCTTATTTGTATATCTTAATGTTGCTATTATTTTAGTGGATGCTTTATTGAGTACACATCTATAACACTCTATCTTCCAGTCATGTTATGATGCTTCATGTACAGGTTAAAAATCTTATGATAATGTACTTCTATTTCTCCTGCTTGGTCTCTATGCTATTGTGGTTATACATTTTACCTCTTCATTTGTTATATATACCTCAAACATCACTGTTATTATTTTTGCTTAAGAGGTTAACTATCTTTTGAAGAGAATTTAATTATCATAAACACTTACATATTTTCCACATAAGACCACATCCAGGATTCTTGTTCCTTTGTATAGATTCATATTTTCATTGGCTATCATTTTCCTTATGTTTAAAGGACTTACTTCCTTTAAGATTTCTTGTGGTAAAGCTCTGCTGGTGATGACTTACTTTAACAATTTTATGTCTAAAGATGTCTGTATTTTGCCTTCAGTTTTAAAAGCTATTTTAGCTGGGTATAGAATTATGGGTTACAGTCTTTGTCTTTCAGCCTTGAAAAAATGTTGTGCTACTACTTCTCATTTGCATTGTTTCCAGTGTGAAATCTGCTATCATCCTAACCTTTGTTCCTTTGTACCTAATGAGTCTCTTTTTCTCTGGCAATTTTAAAGATTTTCTTATAAGAATAATATATGATATTACTTAATGCATTTTTTTTCATATTTCTTGTGTGTGGAATTTGGTAAACTTTTTTGGATCTGTGAATTTATGTATGTCTTTATCAACATTGGGGGATTTTTGTCCATTAGCTTTTATTTATTTATTTTTTTAAGATTTTTATTTTTTCATTCATGATAGAGAGAGAGAGAGAGAGAGGGAGGCAGAGACTCAGGCAGAGGGAGAGGCAGGCTTCATGCCAGGAGCCCGACGTGGGACTCGATCCTGGGACTCCAGAATCACACTCTGGTCCAAAGGCAGGCGCCAAACTGCTGAGCCACCCAAGGATCCCCATCCATTAGCTTTTAAATACAGTATTTTTTGTATCCTCTAATCTCTCTTTTCGTTCATAAACTCCAGTTACATATACTTTATACCCACAAGTCACTGACCTTCTATTTGTTTATATTTTTAGTCCTATTTTTCTCTGTTATATTTTGGATGTCTTCAGTTACTGTGTCTTCATGATTACTGCTATTTTTTTTCTAAAGTGTGTAAATCACTCAATTAATCCTATCTAGTGTATTATTTTATCTCAGACTTTGTAGTTTTCATATCTTATAGTTCAATTTAGATTGCTTTTATATATTTTTTCAATTTTCTTGTTCAGTTTTTCCCCCTAAACTCATGAACATATGGAATGAAGACACAATAATTGATTTACTATTTATCTGCTTATTCTAATATCTGTGTCAATTCTGGATCAGTTTCAGTTTTATTTTTATTATAGATCATATTTTCCTGTTTCTTTGAAGGTCTGGTAATTTTTGACTGGATGAAAGTCTTGTGAATTTTACCTTTTTTCAGAGCTGGATTTTTTATTATTGTCATAAATGTTACTCTGGGACACAGTTAAGTTGCTTGGAAATAGTTTTGTTCTTTCTGGGTCTCGCTTTTAAGATTAGTAAGGCAGGACCAGAAAACTATTTAATCTAGAACTAATTAGCTCCTACTACTGAGGCAAGACCTTATGCTCAATTCAGTGCTTCAAGAAGTATAATGTTTTCTAGTCTGGCTGCTGAAACCAGATACTATTCCTAGTCCTGTGTGATCTCTGGCTACTCTTTAAAATTCCTTTTGGGTGTTTCATTCCCTTGCCTCAGAGAGTTTCCTCAGAAGCATGTGGTGATCAGAACTCTGCCAAATACTCAAGTTCTCTCTCTGTACAACTTGTCCTACCTGGTAAGCTCCTCTGTGAATTCTATGCTTTTTTTCTCCCAACTTCATCTCCTCAACTCAGGGAGTCAGCCAGGCCCCATCTGTGTTTCTTCTCCCTAGTTTTGTTTTGTTGATTTTAAGCTTAATGCTTCATTCTGTATGTGACTCTTATAGGGATCAAACTATTCTTGAGAATGGGAATTCATTCCCTTTGAAGAAAGCATGATACTTTAGTTCTTTGGTCACCTAAAATTTTTAAAGTAACTTTAAATATACCATAATTGGCATAGGGCTTATAACAAATATCTGGCTATTTAGTAAATGAATCCCTTTCAAGTGTACAAAAACTAGGATTTGGCATCTGAAGACCTGAGTTTCAGTCCTGGCTCTATCACTTATAAATGATATGACTTTGAACAAGTTGCCAAGCCTCTCTGAGCCTCAGTTTTTAAATGTGTAAAGAAAATTAAGTTTATATGAGATAACAGAAATAAGAGAAGAAATGTATTTTGCTACTCTGAACTCTTTGTAAAGTAAATGCTTGGGTTTTTAGGGTATCTGTTGAGGAAAAGGATCTCATGTAGGTCCCAATATAAAAAAGAAGTCAAATAAATTATGTTTGAGTGACTGTTGCAGAGGCTTATAGATGAAAGTTACCCTAATGTGTGCTTTTTATCTCAGTGCTAGAACAAGTTTTGATAAAATGACCAGATCTCCTGTAACTTTAAAAGTATCTTAAAGACTTCAACCCTCTTACAAACAATATATTTTGGTAAAACACCTATTTCCTCTTTTGTACTCAATTTTTAATTTTCTCACATAGCCAATATGTTCTCTTTTTAAATGATAATTATATCCTATTTCCAATATTTCTTACATAGGATTTTGAGAGAAACCATGTATGTATATAAAAGGCATTCATTTTTTACCTGTATCTGAGTTAATAAACAATATAATGCAAATTTGCTCATGTACTCAAAGTGCAGAGATATTATACTCCAAATTCTTACAGAAAGTTCAAGGTATGATTTGTACTTCATGAACTACAAAATGGCATGAGAGGTGCACCTTTTGTATTTACAGTTATTATTTTGTTGCCAACAAGTAGAAATAATCTGGGTTTTGATATCATAGAAAAATTACACTATAGTAAAATGTTCATTTCCTTTCATTCTTTCCTTAGAGTCAGAAAATTAAATTTAAAAAGGAAAGATAAGAGAAATTAATTAAAAATGACAGAATTTAAGATTAAATATGTAAAGCTTCCCTTCTATGTAACATAAATTTGAAATATAATTTTGAAAAATAGAAGGAGATATTAGGAGACATATTGAACCTCCCCCACCACCACATTTAGTTTCATTAGAGTTAGTGAATACTCACACCTAACTTTGTTGTCTTTTGATGACAAAAAGTTCTAGAACACTCCAAACTTTCCTCTTTAGCATATTCTCTCTCCCTATACTGGACTGTGAGAAATTCTCTCTGTAAACTCTATTCCCAAAGTGTAGTTTGGAACCGTTTCCATGAAGATAACATTGTGCCTGTAAAACTCAGCTGTTTAAAACCTGAAGCTAGAGAGGGTTCTTTTCACTTCTGATCTGAGACACTATGAGGTCCAGGGACGAGTCAAGGCTTACCCCTTTCTGAGGGAGCTTCTTGTATAGCACCTAATATACTTGGCAGTTTTTTGTTATGCTGATCACTCTTTGAGGGAGAAAGATAACTTCTGAGACCTTCTTCAGTCACCTAAGTTTCATGACTTAAATTGGGAGGCAGTTTCTGCTAAGCACTGAATGCCTGTGTCTTCCCTCCGTCCCCCAAATTCATATATTTTAGCTCCTACTCCCCAGTGCAGTGGCATTAGGAGATGGGGCCTTCGGGAGGTAATTAGGTCAGGAATTCAGGGCCCTAATGAATGGGATCAGTGCTCATAAGAGACATGAGAGAGAGGACTTCACAGCCATGTGAGGATGCAGTGAGAAGGCAAGTGGCTACAAGCAGAGAAGCAAGCTCTCACCAGATGCCAGACCTGCCTCTAGAAGCGTGAGAAGTAAGAATTTGTTGTTGAGACCAGCCAGTCTATCTTCTTGCTACACCAGACCAAAGTTAAGACCCTCCTGGGTCTCTTACTCAATATCCTTTTCCCTCTTTGTTTTCCTATCTTCCTGTATCAGGTGCACTTATTTCCATACTATCTCAAAGAATTACATTATGACCTTTCCTTCTCCTATTATCCCTCTCTTTTCCAGAGAAGGTCTCAGTCTCATGGGAGGAGGCATGACCACCCAAACAAACCTGGTTTTGTAAAGGAGCCATGCTGTTTTTATGCCTCTGGCTTCCATTTCGTTTTCCATTTATATATGATCTGAAGTTGATTTTCTTAGGTTATTTTAGTAAAAATATCAGTATATTAATCTCCTTGGACCAAATGAACTATTAATATAAGCCTTGAAATGGAACATTAAGCTGTATAAATATGTTAAGGACGAGCTTCTTTCCCTCCTTAATGGCACTGCATTTTCTTTAGAAAATATAAATATAGGGTGTTGAATTCTGCAGTTTTTAATGAAGTCTTGTTGATTTTGTTTGGGGACTAAAGTCCCAGTGAGTTAGTTTTAAAATACTAGCTACCGGGATCCCTGGGTGGCGCAGCGGTTTGGCGCCTGCCTTTGGCCCAGGGCGCGATCCTGGAGACCCGGGATCGAATCCCACATCGGGCTCCCGGTGCATGGAGCCTGCTTCTCCCTCTGCCTGTGTCTCTGCCTCTCTCTCTCTCTGTGACTATCATGAATAAATAAATAAAATCTTTAAAAAAAAAAAAAAAAAAAAAAAAAAAAAAAAAAAAAAAAAATAAAATACTAGCTACCTGTTGCTTTAGTAGTTTAAAGAGCAGATGCACTTGACCACTTCCCTTATCTAAAGTCACTTTATGTTAGTGGACTAAGTCACTTCATGTCTGGGATTGAAGTGAAGAACAATGTTGTTGTCTTCCTGTGTGGCATATGCTTAGTGTTCATTAATTTTAATTCAGTAGATGTTTATTGAGCACCTACTCTGTGCCAAATTCAAGAAATCTCAGTCTTAGAGGAAGCGAGTTCTTAAAATAGAGTTTGCAATCTGCCTAAGCACATGAGTGGGACGAAAGAGGAGTTGCCACAAATTCTTCATTTTATTATCGGAAATAAACTTGATTTTGTCATGTATAATTAGACATGTGAAATGAAAGCCTATTCACATGAAGTTGTCTTAATCAAAATAGGGAGGCGTTATTTAACAATTCTCTGTAAAATGAATACTAATTTCTGTATTCCTTATGATATCCCTTCTGTCTTTGTTTTCACATTTCTGATTGATCTTTTGTGGGCTCCAAGCACTTCAGACTGCCTTGCCTGGGGCTGTCCATCAGGTAGTTAATGATCTATAAGCAGTATTTTATGTAAGTAGTTTTCAAGCAACTTATTGATCCTTTGATGTACAAGTATGTTGAAAACTAAATATGTAAAGTATTTAAAGATAAATTCTCCAAAAATAAATGTTTTCCTCAAGCTTAAAGATTAAATTCTTAAACTTCCTAGAAAAAAATATATGTCAGCTGTGTTCTTCATTAGGAGACAATGAAACAACTCTTTGGAATATTTCTAGGAGAAGTAGGTTTTAAGTCTTTGTGAAGTTATCTTCAATAAATAGGAAATAAATACATTTGCTTCACTTAAGCTCATAAAATACTGTATCACATACTATGACAACTTTAGTTAAAACCTCTTCTAAAGAGTTTCTGAATTACAGAAGAGCTTGAAACCTGATTAAATAAAAAAAGGATGGAGAAATCTTTGCAAGCTTATTTTCTTTTTAGGCCTAGAATTTAATCTTATACCTTATATTTACATGGAAATATAGACATTTTTAGCAGTCATTTGCACCACTATGTATAACACACAATTCCTCTTGGTCCCTATTTCCTAAGGGATATCCCAGTACAAGAGGTATGAGGAAGAAATCCAAACACACAGAAGAATTTTATGAGCTTTATTCGTTGATGAATAGCATGAAATCTCAAATTTACATTTTTACTTCTTTTATTAGCAACTATACCTATGCAAAAGTAAAAATTGCTAGTCGTCTTGATTTTTAATTGTAATTATTGTTATTTTAGCTCAATTATGTTGTTGGTTTTAGGTTAGTAAAACCTATTGGTTTTTTTTTTTTGGTATCAATATATAGTTGGATTACAACATTTTTCCTAAGAATTTTATTTTATTTATTTTAATTTTTTTTCTAAGAATTTTATTAATGACTTTAAAAATATATATTTGTGGTCTAACATTCTTATTGCTGAGGGCTTTTTTTATTCTTTTTCAAAATAGAGATATATGGAAGGAGGGGTATTAGTAATTTTTGCCTTGCGTGAGGCTAGGCTGTGTGTGTATATGTATGCACGTGCACACACACACACACACACACACACACGTTAATTTGATGCATGCCCTAGAAAGAAAAGCAGGGGAAAAAAGTCAGATTTCAAGTACAGTGATATTCTAAAATCTAAGCTACTTTACGAGAAGTCAGAGTGTTTAATAAAACAAACCCTCAACATCTTCATTAATCAAGCCAAGTGGGGCTGCCTGTGTTTGCAGCTGCATGACAAAAATACCTCAGCCCTCAACTTCTTTTTATCCTAACCCAGTTGGAGGTAGATGAGGCCAACTCCAGGCAACACTGTAAATCCTGTGAAATGTCTTCGCACTCTTTTTTTTCTGCCTTTTTCCCCTCCTTTGTACCCCCCACCCCCCTTGTCTTTCTATTCTTCTCAGGGTTCCTGCTCCTCTATCCAAACAGGAAAGACTCTCATAATGACCCATTTATACCTGTTGATTGGCTGATTACACCACCACCGAAATGCCTTCACACTGAAGCATTACCTCAGCCAGACTTTTATCTCTGATTGTGTGAGAGGCTGATTCCTTGTTAGAAAAATTTTGTTTTCCTCTGCAAACTGGTGAGGAGATTGTTTGTGGAGAGCAAGGTAGGCGGAGGCTCTTTGGAGCTCCTGAAATTACAGTTGCCCTAGTCAAGCAAGTTTAATTTGGAGTTTATGATATTTTCAGCTGTCCAAGCAGATGCCTTGTAGTAAGCCCCCGTAGAAGAAAAATTGCGCTGGACACTTGGTAAGAATGGCAAAGAAGACTATTCCAAGACTATAGCAAAAGGGGGTAAAGACCGAACTCTTAAAATAAAAGGCCTGGAAGATTTTTAAACACTGGGGTGAATCCGTGGAAAAGTATTCGAGGACATTGTGGGGAGATGGGTCAATATGATCATCTGTGGTCACTTGTGTCTGCTAATGGGTGAATATTGAAGTTCAGCTCCTACCCTCTCACGGAGACTAGGAGACAGAGGCTCCATCTTCCTTGATTACATTTCAAAGGGATGACTCCAGGTTCCTTGAGGAAGATATTCTTGGCCTGTAAACCAGGTGAGAGTCTAGGAGAAGGTTTACATTTCAAAGGGGCAGAGAAAGAATCTACAATTGGGTGTTTTCTAAAGTAAGTACTATAAGAAAAGAGAGATCAGAGATCAGAGGCTTGGCAAAGCCTGTCTCATGTTTAGTCAAGCTAAGGAGAATCTTTTTTTTTTTTTTTAATTTTATTTATTTATTTATTTATTTATTTATTTATTTATTTATTTATTTATTTATTTATTTATTTATGGTAGTCACAGAGAGAGAGAGAGAAAGGGGCAGAGACACAGGCAGAGGGAGAAGCAGGCTCCATGCACCGGGAGCCCGATGTGGGATTCGATCCTGGGTCTCCAGGATCGCGCCCAGGGCCAAAGGCAGGCTCCAAACTGCTGCGCCACCCAGGGATCCCGCTAAGGAGAATCTTAAGGCTGTGTCGGTCATCCACTTTTCACAATCTTCCCCTTTCTAACTCTACCTCTGAGACCTCCAGCTCACTGAAGAACATAGTGAAGTGTCTGGTTCTTATTGAATTTGACTGAAGTTGACCTGATATCCCTGCATTATTAGTTTCTTCCCTCTGTGATACATGTCCTGCCCTGTTGGCATCTATCCTACCTTAGAACCTTGGGTGCCTTCTCTCCTGATTTTAATCTAATCTCTGCCGTCTGTTCCATATGCCCTCTGGCTTGGAATCACATACATTATGTTCTGGGATACTTGACATTGTTTTCATTTGCATTCAATGATTTGACATAGTGTAACTTTCTTTATTTGATGTCCTCAAACACACCTCTAAGCACAATGTTATTTATACCTCTGGTTATACGGTTTTGTCTCAAATCAATATAGCATCAGGCTGCATTCTCTTCATTAATAGAGATGTCATCATACTGGCGATTAATATCTATAGTCACAAAGCAAAGGAAGAGAAGACCTCAGAGATGCAGAACAAGAGGAAGCCAACTGTGTTGTAGCTGGGAAGCCTCAAGCCCAGCAGATACAATCTAGGCTTTTCAGAGACAGCATATGGCTCTGAGTTTTCAGAGTGCAAAACCTCTGTGTCCACGTAGGAAAACCTACCTGTTCCATACCAATTGTTTTAGTGTCTCCTAGGATTTTAGTCTCCTCCTATCCCACAATGATCCACAGCAGCACGTTTTCAAAAGCCTGGGTATTTAGCCCAGAATAAGACCATAGTTAGCAAGGGCGGGCTTTAGCAGAACAGTTCAGAGTAAATGCTGGCAGTGATCTTATGTTCCAGTTTGCATCCAGACAGCTTCAGTTAACGCCTATTATTTCTACATAATCATTAATAGCAAGTCCATTTACTTTCAAATGGGCCCTGATTTGGATAATAAATTATATGGTTACTTGAGCTTGGTCACTCGAACTACCGAGGGTCCTCTCCCAAAGTGTAGTGAACGTGTACCTCCTTATTCAGTCTTGCTTTCAGATGTGTGATTAGTGAATTAAATTATCTCATTTTTCTTTGTGTCTCTCTCGCACTCACACAAATACACCCCCCCACACACACATGCACAACACTACTCCAAAGGAAAAAAAAACTTTTTAGACTGACTAAAGCATAATGAAGAAGCATAATTTTTAAAAAGTGTTTTATTTATTTATTCATGAGAGACACAGAGAGAGAGAGAGAGAGAGAGAGGCTGAGACACAGGCAGAGGAAGAAGCAGGCTCCATGCAGGGAGCCTGACGTGGGACTCGATCCCAGGTCTCCAGGATCACACCCTGGGCTGAAGGCGGCGCTAAACCGCTGAGCCACCCAGGTTGCCCAAGAAGCATAATTTAAGAAGAAACATGTTGTCTTGAATACAATACGATATGTAAAGGTACACAGAGCTTTACATTATGATGCAAGGCACAGTTCATTCTCCAATGGGGCTGACTGCTTCTTGTTTTCATAAAACAGAGATCTGGTGTTGTGACCTTTTATTACAGAAGAATTGGCCAAAGCTTTGAAAACATAACTCCCCCCCCCCCCCTTTTAACCGATCACATTTTAAAGCAAGTTACCCTCTCCCATCAGCCTCTGTAAACAAAGGGTCGCCAGTAAGATGATTTATTTTCCTTTCTTGGTGTGTAGCAAATTCCCAGAGGCAGATAGGGGATGGATGGTGATACAGGAGGGTTATTCTAGTGACAAGTGGGACTTTGGAATTCACATTTCCCAAATGTGAATTGGGAGCAACAATTGAAACTTAGAGCAATTACCTAATTTGTTCAACACGCCTAATAAGCAAGAAGACTGGGGCTGAAATTCAGATTGATCTAATTCCACAACCTGGGTCCTGAACCAGTTCCCTCCCTGTACCACTTTCCATCGTCATGGTTTGTTTAATGTTTCTCTTCTCCAGGAGGTCAGGGACTTTGGCTTCCCTGTGTTTAGCATACACAAGTGTTTGATAAATATATGAATGATTGAAGTCATACATGAGAGGGAGAGGGAATAAGAATGAAAACTGGAGTTGGAGAGAGACATAGTGTTGGATGTGAGAGACAAGGTCAAGGATGGAGGAAAGTGTCAGTGTATGTACACAGGGTGTGAGAACCAGCCCAGCACTGGGAGATGGATATGAGGTAATAAATGTTCAAGAGTTGGAGTTTGGTGGCGGAACAGTTTGACAATTTTTCTGAGTAGTTTCCTTGCCCTTTAGAGACAGTGTAGGGTGGTGGTCAAGATATGAGCTTTCCATTCAGTTAACCCTAAGGTTGAGCCCTTTAAAATATCTCCTAAAGTCCAGTGTAGAGGTGACCATTTTACATTCAGGATCCCATTTCATCCTCACAATAGTTTTATGAGGTAGATACTCCTCTCCCTACTTTATGACTGAGTCACCTGAGACTTTAGAATGAAATAACTTGAGCCAAATCAAATACAATGGGTCAGTTTTCCAGTTTGGGTTTGCCTGGCCCTAGAGAATGGGCTCTCAGTTGTCTTACTTCTCAGGGGAGACCTCACGAGAATGTTGTAAGCCCGGAGGTGAGAAGCTACCACTAACGCCAGCGTCCTCCCTCCCTCCCCAGGGATGACACTACCTTCTACTTCTCCAAAGGTGCTAAGCAAAATGTCATTTCTATCAGTAGCAGACATTTAAGGAATACTTGCTGTGGCCAGATGCTGTTGCAAGTGCTTTAGACATATCATGAATTAAGTCCTTAAAGCAGTGCTACGTACGAGTCAGGCACTGTGATTTTGCCTTATTTTACAGACAAGGAAACTGAGATGAGATCACAGAGCTTGTCAAAGGTTCTGCAGGCAGTAGATGGCAGAGCCAGAATTTGGACCCAGATAGTCTGGCTTTAGAAGTTGTGTTTTCAACCATTATGCCACTATTTGTTATCTACTGAGTCTTAGATAAAAAAGTAACTTGCTGAGGACTAAATCCTTAAGCAAGCTACACTTAAAACCATGGCCACCTATTGTACCTCTCTTTTTTTTTATTTTACAGATTTTGTTTATTTTTTTAATAATAAATTTATTTTTTATTGGTGTTCAATTTGCCAACATACAGAATAACACCCAGTGCTCATCCCGTCAAGTGCCCCCCTCAGTGCCTATCACCCATTCACCCTCACCCCCCACCCTCCTCCCCTTCCACCACCCCTCGTTCGTTTCCCAGAGTTAGTAGTCTGTATGTTCTGTCTCCCTTTCTGATATTTCCTACCTATTGTACCTCTCATCCTGATGAGTGTTTTCACAGGGATAATAGGAGCTTCTGGATTAGGAATAACAAGGATAATCATCAACCACTGAGCACTATCTATGTGCTGGTTGCAGGGCTGAGCATGTTACCTGCTCTTACTTATTTAATCTTCCCAACAACGTGAAGTAGGATGATTATTCTTAGTTTGCAGATGAGGAAACTGAAGCCTGAATGTTAATTGGCTCAGTCACACAGCTGGGAACAGCTGTGTAAAAGCTGGCATCTGTCTGACTTTCCCTTGAAACCACCAGACCCTCTGCTGCCTCCCACAGAGGGCTCTTTAGCTTTTGATTCATTAATTAGTTTTGCTCGAAGGGTGTACATTTTCCGCTGCCCAGGAGGGCATGTTTCTGTACATGCTCAGTTTACCCTCAGGAGAGAAAGGCAAATTACCAAAAGAACAAGAGAATACCAGAGACTTTCAAGAAAATAAATTCGCGGTATGCCACTTGGTCAGTATCCACTTTGTGCTATATCTCACACTATGTCTCGAAGGCTTTTTTTTTTTTTAATCTGTATAAAGCTACACTTCAACACACCTGAGGACTGGATGCTTAAAATCATGGCCAAGATTAATATTGAAAAGTTAAATGATATTTAGGAGAAACATAAAAAAAGCAAGATAAGTGTTTTAGAATGTTTTATATTAGAGATCTTCCTATATAGAGTTCTGGGTAGTATATGTACTATGGTTAAATGTGCATATATGTAAACAAAATACAAATATATACCTTTCTGTATTGTTATTAAGGATGTACATAAAGTTAGAGAAATTTAAAATCAGAGGTAACTTGGAGATCACACAGTCTAGATCAGGAAACTGAGTGAGGCCATTGTTGCTGACTTCACTTGTCAACTTTCAGGCATCTTGCAAAATTCAAATTAAGCATCATCATCTTTACAATTATTTCCTAATCCTCTTTATAAATTATTTTCTATCTCCTTTCTCACACCTGCCCTTTTTTTAGAACATCTTAGTACATTCTGTGGCTCTTTGCATCATGGCCCCTTTATCGCTTTATTTACTTTTTGTGTACATGGTGGCCTCCCTCTACAGCCTTCTAAGCTCCTTGAAAGCAGGAAGG
Source organism: Canis lupus baileyi (assembly GCF_048164855.1). Lineage (NCBI taxonomy): Eukaryota > Metazoa > Chordata > Mammalia > Carnivora > Canidae > Canis > Canis lupus. Next base: position 7,103,858 of record NC_132848.1, on the reverse strand, counting down.
GTTTTTCCTTTGGTTCTGTTTTCTGGGGAGATAGCACAGTGCCTGGCACTGAGTCAGTGCTGGTTGAAGCTTCAGTGTATGAATGCATTGAAGGAGCTCTCTTGGCTAGGTAGTAATGGAGCACAAATGAGGGTGCATATTTTCCAACTCACCAGCCAGTAATCCTCTCATTACACTTTGTTACTTCTTTACTCTAATTTGAATTTCACATCATACAACAGCAAAAACTTAAGTGATATGACAGTGTAAAATCCTTATCCAGTAAACGGGTACTTATGGCATGTAATTTCTCAAAGGGTTACTAGCATCTTTCTTCTAAAAACTAAAAAAAAAAAAATGGCCTCATCTAGTCTTTCTTAATAATTTGACTTAAGATTTATATCCTTTTGATCTAGAGTGACACTCAGAACCTGGATGTTCCATATTGAAATTGCTGAAGTGTAGAGGAAAGATAATCTAAATTTGCTTTTCATGTCAATCACTGGGAACAGAGCAAATCTTCCATGTATGAGAAAAGATTTTGTTAGAAGGCAAAGATTTTGTTCATTCTTGCATGATACTGATTTCTTCTGTTTATAGGTGTCTCGCTGGCTTCAAAGGATATCCCAGATATAGAAAACCTCTTAGCGTACAGTAGGGTATGGAATTATGAATCTGCAAAATTAGATATAGGAGACAGTAAAGGTTGTCCTCTTAGGGGAGAATCATCTCCTAAAATCAAATGACTTTAGTGCCTCTATCCCTCTAGATTTGTACACAGCACACCAAAGAAGATATTTCTAGAGAGGAAAAGATACTTAGAGATCCTTCAAATTTTGTAGTTGAGGAAACTAAAGTCCAAATAAGTAAAATGATTTTTCAAAGAATTGTCCTGACCAATTTGGGACTGAAATCAAGGGCTTCCGGTGCAGAGTACAATGTCCTACTACTCAGATAAATAAGCTTTCATCGACCATGCTGGAAGTTTCTTCTGTTATGTACAAATGCTACTGGTAGCTGACATCACACTTCTTTTCTTTACTACATGATATTAAATCTTCTATCGTATATGGCTAACTTCCTTATTTTACAGATGATAAATTGTGACTTGGGGAGGTTAACTTGTTTACGACAGATTAAATAGTCACTTCATGGTAGTTTTTTCAATAGAAGCTAGAGCTTTCCACCTCCCAAACTGGAGCTCATTGAGTGTATCTCTTTTCCTGAAATCCTACTTGGCTCTCTAGTAGAACAAATTAAACATACACACCCATACAAACGAAAATCACAAGGTCAAATATTTTTACAATTTCTAGTAAGTTCATCTAAGCCTGGACTTGGAAAATGATTAAATTTACTGTTTTATTTTCTCTTGAGAACGCTTATAGTAAACCATTTATTTATTCATTTATTCATCAAGCATATTGATTTTTCTATTATGGATCTCAAACTGTGCCTCAAGCTGGGGATTCAGAGATGAATAATCATGAATTTGGGTCTCACTATTTAGTAGAGGGAAACAGAGATATAAAAAGTAAATATAGAAAACTGCCACAGGTATCACAGGATAAGTATGAAAATGTTAATCAGAGGACAGAGTGGTTCAGTCTACCTGAGGGTTGAATAACAGCTTCATGGAGTAGATTTTGTGATGTTTTGAATTTGAAAGATGGTGTAGATGTTTCCTGGAGGTAAAAAAGGGGGCCAGGATTGAAGAGTGACAGGTAGCCTGAGCAAAGATATAATAGTATTCTAAAGATAGTTTATAGGATCTTAGTGAGATATGCACAAAGAGTGCCTACGAAATTAAGGCTGGAGATGTCAGAAATGGGCAGATGGAAGGATGCTTGTGCTGTGCCAAAAGTGTGAATTCATTCTACAAAAAATGAGGAGCCAGGAATGGCTTATCCTCTGGGCTTAATCTTATAGGAAGAGCTACCATAATAGAATGTGTGTGTTTATGTGTGTGTACGGGAAATAGGGAGACCAGTCCAGGACCCTCATAGTTGTGCAAGGAAAAGATTCTAAAGATGCTTAAGCTAAGTCAGTAGAAGTGAAGTTGCAGAGGGCATGGAAATTAAGGAGCAGTATGGAGGTAGAATGAGAGGAATGTGATGAATGAGATATGGGGGTTAGGTAATGGAAGTGATGTTGAACCAGAAATTAAGAGAACGGAATTCTAATTATGGATCTTCCACTCTCTAGTTCTGTGACGTTGAACTAGTGAAAATTTTAGATGTTTTCTAACCATCAATTTCCTTTTCTGTAAAATGGCAAGGTAAGATTTTATCTCTATTATTCTTTAAGTCTTTCCAATTGAGGATTGTCCCTTAGATATCTCCATTACATCTATAGATTCAAGGGTCTAAATAAGGTTGTCTTAGCCTCCATAATAATTATACCGAACATTTATTCCTCATCAAATATAAGCATCATTATGAATGTTGATTCAGTTGTTCCTCACCACAACCCTTTATGGTAGATTATATTGTAATTATCATTTTACAGATGGGGAACTGAAGCATAGAGAGTTGAAATATTTTTTTCAGATCATATCTTTTTTATTCTCTCTGTATCAGTCCATTCGGGCTGCTATAACAAAATGCCAGAGACTGGGTGGCCTATAACAAGAGAAATTTATTTATCACAGTTCTAGAGGCTAGAAGTCCAAGTTCAGGGGTACAGTGAGGACCCACCTTTAGGCTGCTGACTTCATGTTGTAGCCTCACCTTGCAGAAGAGGTGAGCAAGCTCTCAGGGACCTCTTTCGTTTCAGGAGTAAACTTAAATCACCTTTCAAAGGTGCTTCCTCTTTATACCATCACCTTGGGCATTGGGTTTTTAACATTTATTTGAATTTCGTAGGGACAAACACATTGAGACGGAAGCACTGCTCTTTTTATTCACTGTATCAATTCCCAGCATGTCAATTTGGACTATACCACACTTCTTCCTAGGTCCATTGGTAGGAATGTTATTGCATATCAGTTAATACTTGCTATTATAACAGATACATCTCTAAATCCCATTGACTTACCACAGCTTATTTCTTATGCATGTGAAACCAGTTAGGGTCAGGGCCTGGATCTCTCCCTGATATCTTCATTCAGGGATCCAAGCTGATGGCACCGACATCTTGTCTGAAAGAGGGAGAGTGGCTGGACAGGAAGAGGTTTTTATAGGCCTGCGCCTAAAGAAATATAACTCACTTCTGCTTCCATTTCCTGTGTCACATGCCAAAAAGGGTAGAAAATGTCATCTAGTTGTTTACCCAGAAGAAAAGAAAAAGGAGGCTTGGTAAATAGTTAGGCACTCTCTTTTGAAACTGAGACTTGAGCCTAGACCATGTGGCATCCGAATCCTCACCCAAACCACTGTGTTCTGTTACCTTTTGGATTTGATTGCTCTTGTGGAATCAACAGTAGTCAAATGGCTTTGTACATAAAGCAATATAAGGATGCAGGTTGACTTTATAATGCATATTATTTCTGTGTAGCTAAGATTTGTGACTTCATACAGACAAGAAATATACTCAAACTACAAATTTTATAAACTCCTCTCTCTGTTTCTCATGGAGTTCAGTGACTTAATGAAGTTAATTTATGATAACTTTGAAGCAGTTCAAAATCTTTTACTTTGACGCTCGTTTTCTGATAGGTCTAATAATATATTGTACCCATTATAATAAAACCTAATCACTTCATAAACTCACAGGAATTTTAGAAGTGGAAGGAACTTTCAACTCTAATACTAAAACTAGTCCGATTTCTTCATTTTGCAGAAGAGGAAAGATACCCCCAAGACCTTAATGACCTACTCCATTGTACACTCTTCAGGGACAGAAAACCATGCATGAGAGCCCAGATATCCCATCTTTCTTTTTACTGCTTTTTCCACTCACCATGTCATTTTCCTCAAGAAGCACTTAGGCTGCACTGCCCTTCCCTCCAAGGGACACTTATAGGAATATGATTAATCATAAAAGAACAGCACAACTCTTAGAGTTTATAGGAATTGGGGCTGTTCTGGTTCTTCACATTTCTTGTGTGTACGTAATTTGGGATTAAGCCGAAAATCTGCTTTTAAACCTTTGACACTAGAAACACTTTAAAAAGTGCAGTAGACATCTTCCCATCCAAGTAATTTGAGATGGCCTTAGGGTCATCGTTTGAAATGTCAATTTTCACTCTGAGGGAAATAGAGAAAGGGTGCCTGTTGGATTGTGCATTTCCTGGATCCTACTTTGAAGGTAGAAATTCGTCTCCTGCTCTTAAAAGTGGTGACAGAGCTACCTCTGCCTGCTAATTAGCTTTTGTTCATACCAACTTTAATTAAAAAGGGGAAAAATACCCTAGTCGACACATTTTTGGGTCAAAGTACAGAGACATCATCGAATTAACTCAGGAAAGAAGAGGTTCATTGACGCCTATTGTATAATATGCTTCAGGAATTCAGGAAAACTTCAGGATGACATGAGGAAGGGCAAACATCAGGGCAGCTTGTGGGACCACCTATTCTCTTACCTCTGACATCTCAAATCTGTGCTTAGTTCCCTCTCCTGTCTGCCTCCTCTGAGTCCCATCACCATGAGACACATACACATCTCTTCATGAGTCACCTGACTTCTAATGCCACAGGCCCAATTCCAAGCAGCAATTCTGTGACTTTCAAATTTCCAGACTGATGGATTTGACTTGTCCACTTCCTGTGTTTCAGAGCAGGAATTACAAGCAGGAGTTCTGGATGGTTGATAGACCACTATTCTGTGAGATATGCCTTCTTCAACATCAATGGTCATTTAAAATAAGGATGTAGAAGATATTCATGATTGAGCTGAGGGGCAATGAGTCTAAAATTCTCTCAAGAGTGAATCTTGTCTGTTCTGCCTCTTTCTCTTAAAATAGACTAAGGGACATCTTCTGGTTGAGAGCTTGCTCTTGTTAATAGAGACTGTACCACTCGTTATTAGGGTTATTATCCTTTAGTGACAGTCCCCCACTCCCCACCCAAGCGACTTTATTCCTTTCATATAAAAATGGAGCAGTTTAAGAAAACAGGCTTTGTAAAGATGTCATCGGCACTTGGCTATTTCCTCCCTGATCATTTTGACTTCATAAATTATGGGAACTTTTGAAATTTCATTGGGCTCTTTAAATAACCATTTCTTTTAATTAGATTGCTTCAGCATGAAAGTCTAAAAATGTGCCCTATTTTCTCATTCTAATGAATTAAAGTGAGAAATTAGCTGTCTCAAAAAGTTTTTGTTTCAGCACATTTTTCTCCATTCAAAGTGATTTACAGCAACCTAAATCCACTAACTAGCTTGCATTTCAGATGTCTATTGGTGCATGTAGGTGATGCTTTATTTCTGCTTAGAAGGTGTAATGCAGACTCTCTGGGGAGCTAGTCAAGCTGGGTAAAACTATTAAATAGAAGTGTATGGAGACAAACAAAATTTTAGAATCAATGAGACAAATCAGAATACAAATAAGAACTGAAATCTAATGCACAGAATACCAAGTAGGAACAAATTCACAACTTGATGCTAAATTTACACTCTTCTGTAGTTTAAGTGTCAAATATTTTTTACACGCATCTCATGTCAATTATGTATACATATATAGATTTTTTTGAAATATGAAATGAGAACTTCTAGAAAATGTAATTTTCCCTAGCAGCTACATCTTTGTAACTTATATATGTTCCATCATTTTGCATTCACTAATTACATTAATATTAAAAACAAAGAGAATTAATATTTAAGTAACGCTATACAATTTAAGAGCAGTTTCAGAGGCTTGCCATACAGTGAATAGTCAATAAGTGGTAGCATTTATCATTATTTTATACATTGTTTCCAGAGTGAATGAATGATTCATATGTATAGAATGTGATATGCATAGCTTTGTGCTCTTATTAACCCAAGGCCAGCAAACCACTACTCAAGGTGAAATGATTTGCATAAATATTGTTCTACTGTGTACCACATTTTCATACCTATGTATTTATAGTTGGTTTATAGGTGATGAATCAAATGTGATCATATTAACCCATGTATAAACATGCATATACATATATAGTGGGCATATAATTTTTAAAAATCTATGCACGCGTACCAACCAAATGGTGTTAATTTAGATTTGTTTTCCCCCTCTGGAGAAGGTCCTTTCACTACATTAAAAAGCAGTTGAAAACAACAAACGTTTTGCTAAAATGCTTTATAGGACCTCATGCCAGAGTATACCAGTCATGATAGCTTTAGAACACTTTCAGAAATCTTGAGACATGGTTTAGAGGCAGTCTTAAGGCCATGTGTCTGGGGGCACTCTAGGGATCATTAGCCCTAGAAGTAAGACATAGGGCAATAACTCTGGAAGGCAGCAACGAGATACGGGTAAGACCTGGTATCTCTGTTTTCATAAGAATTAAACCTATGTGTATCTAGTGTCCTTTCATGAAAATGTAAGAGGCAACACTTGGTGTTATGCATCACATCAGGGATGAAAAAAATAGCAGAATAGAAGAAAGGCGGTGTTTGTTTGTGACTTGGGAATTGTGACATGAAGGAAATTGTTTGTTCTTTTTTCATTTAAATCTTCTCCAGGGGGTCTTGCATCATTTTAATATGATATTAACTGTCTGTGAAGCCTATTTTGTTAATTTGGAAAGCCCTAATATTTGATTAGGTTAGTTTATCATGAGCTCTGTCTGAATCTGTGTAGAGAATTCTAGTAACTGCTGGAATTTCCTAAAGTCTCATTAACCTTTTAAAGGAAAACCACAGGAATTAGCTTTACCTTCTTAAATTGCTTGTTTACCATTTATTAAACACATACCACATGCCGACAGTTTACATGAAAAATTAGTCTTTGTCTCCAAGAATCTGGTTATCGTAAGAAGTTAAGATACATAGACAAATAAGAAAACTATACATTATGTATACACATGTCGTGCTTAGGGGAACTAAATTCTGCTAGGAGATTCATTTCCCTGTTTTGAGGCATCTTGTTTCACTTGGCCTGCATCAAAACATACTGAAGTCCATACTCTTCCTACCCATGCCTTCAAACTCTTTGAGTATATTACCCATCCATCCACTTAACCTATCATCTGTTCCATTTTAAAAGGTTAATTATCCCTCTCTCATTTCTCCACCAAAAAGCTTTACAACTTCAATTTTAATAAGAAGAATAGAAGCTGAGTTTGTTTTTTTTTTTACACTAAGTCCCAGTTTTCACTAGGGATCTCAACCTTATGTCTGTACATTTTCTTTTCTTTCTTCAATGAAGAGAAAGGTCAAGGCAGCAAAGCCTGTGTCTGTCAGGCTTGCTCCTCCTGGTCAGCATTATTATTGATCTCCTCACATTTAGTACCACGTTCTCTGAAGGGGAAGACATGTCTGTCAGTATTGCCAGTGCAGCACCTGCTGTATCCTCCTCTTCATTATACCATATGGGCATGTTTTAACTTCCTTTCTCCTCAAGCAGGAGAGCATACTTTCTTCACCAAAGTCCTCACATACCAAACAGCCAATGTAATGATCCAATTGTAGGTCAATTCTTCTCAGTCCTTTAAATTATATCATATATACACATTTGCCTTTAAATATCCATTTTGCATTGACTCACATAAGCTAGAATGATATATTTTGAGATATCATGCTTCACTGACTTATCCTCCAACTAATGCATTTGGAAAAAAAATATATATATCCTAGTCAACAATCTAGAAAGTAGGAGAAAGTACTACTACATCCTCAGGGTGGGTTAAAGCAGCAACAAAAACCACCTCAAAATTTTAGAGACCGTAACAGCTTAAGGCTTGTTCCTCACCTGTAGGTCCGTCGTGGTTGGTGGGAACTCTGCTTCATGTCTCTTCACTTGGAGACTTAGGTCAATATAGTTTCCACTCTTAAGAACACATTTGGTTGCTTGGGCTGGTAAAAAACTGGTGGTGAATTACATACCAGTTCTTAACGCGGCCACCCAGATTGATAGCCTCTGCTTTTGCTAATAAGTGACTTCTGTTACCTTAGCTTTCATTTCATTGGGCCAAAGCAAGTCACATCACCACATCTCAGCCTAATGAGGTGGAGAAGTACAGTATTACCATGTATCCAGAAGGGAGGGAGCCAGAAGTATTTGGCAACCAGCACTAATGTTTACTAATGACTACCACAACTACTTTATCCTTTTCTACTTGTCAGGAGAGGTAGAAATGGATTTTGTTATTGGCATTGGGAAGGGAAAACCAGATGCAGAGTTTTTGCCTGTCCATTCCTTCCCGATGCATGATAAAATCAACTTATAACAAATAGTAAAATGGCCTTTGTGGGTGCTGAAATCATGCCTTCCCTCCCAGGGGAGAGGTCAGTGGAGTGTGACCGTGCACTCCTGGACACTGTCGTCCTTATGGAAGAGAAGAGAGCCCTCACCCTCTTGGGCTATCCCCAGGGCTGTCTCAGTTCAGCGCTGGGCTGAACATCATCACTCTCTGAAGTGGCCCTAATAATCCCTTCTCTCCAGCCTGGTTTCCATCCAAGCGCTTGTTGGACTGACCTCATGCCCTACATCTTTCTTCCCCTCTATCACTAGCAGAAGCTCAAGCATCCCAAGTGAACACCACAGAGATGTTCATCTCCATTCTCCTCTGAAGTCCCACACCTTCTTCCGTCCTGCTGTGTCCTCTGCAGTTTGCAGCATGCACCAGCCAATCCCTGCGGGCCATCCTACTACTCCTTCCCAGTAAATTTACTCGGCCTCTTTCTGAGCTATGTATTTTATATCCTCTTTTTTCTTTTCAAACATCTCTCATATTTCATAGGAAAATTAGGTGAAATCAGATAAGAAGCTATGTCATCTCCCCACCACCGAATCCACTCACACCTACCTGCCTCTGTAGCTACACATCCCACTTTCACCCTTGTTAAAATGGATTCAGTTTTTCTGCATCAATTTATTGTCAACCCCCCAAGTGCCCTGAATCTCAATTCTTTTTCCTTCTCAAGAACACTGTTCTGTAATTACCCATTTTCTTCCCTGTATTGTGTATTTCTCTACTAGATCATTCCAGCAAGCGAGCATGCCTTTGTGGCATTCGTTAAAAAAGATTCCCTTGACACCATGCTTCATTCTGGCTGTTGCTCACTTCCTTCTTCCCTTAACAGAAAAGCTTCTTGGAAGAAATTTGTATAATTGCACAGTTTTACACCCCATTCTCCAGTAAACATACCTTAATCATGCTTTTATTTTCATCATGCCCCTGAAATGATTTTTACTGCAATCAAATGCTAACAGTGGCTAACACAGACGGCCTACTATGAGGCAGGCAGTGCTCTAAAGACTTTATACCCATTAACTCATTTCATCCTTAAACCAACCCTCTAAAGATGTAAAGATGATGCTATCAATATCTTAATTTTATTTTTTTAAAAGATTTTATTGATAGAGGAGGGGAGAGAGCACAAGCAGGGGGAGCAGCAGAGGGAGAGGGAGAAGCGGACTCCTGGCTGAGCAGGGAGCCCAATGTGGGGCTCAGTCCCAGGACCCTGGGATCATGACCTGAGCTGAAGGCGGACACTTAACTGACTTAGCCACCCGGACACCTCAGTGTCCCCCTTTTAGAAAGGAAAAAAATGCTACTTAGAAATACTGAATAACTTGCCCAAGGTCACACAGCTGTTAGGAGGAGCTCAAATTTGAACCCAGGTACTTGGTATTAAAGGCTCTTAAGTAATGTATGATGTTACTTTTTTAATGCAGAGTGATTTCTCTCCATTTATTAAACCTTCCAGTAGCACTTGACACAGCTGATTGATCCTTCCTTCTTGAGACATTTTGTTCTTTCGTTTTCCATGTTTTCATCTCATGTTCTTTTTTATCTTAACTCACCTATTGGGCCTTGCCAGTCTCTATTGCTATTTCCTCCATTTCAGATTGAGGTTCTGGATGATTCTTTTCCTTCTTCTCTATTGGCAAGCTCTCCATGGTAATTTGCTTTAGTATGTGGCTTTACATATCACCTATCAGTCTAGATTTCTGACGTGTGTATCTGCAGCCCAAATCTCTTCCCTAAACTCCACTTCATAAATGTCGCTGCCTGAATTACATCTCTGCTCGGGTTCCTTATAATAGTCTCAAATTGAACACTGACAACACAGAACGACTGATATTTTATCCCAACCTAGCTTTTGTCAAACGCCCTGTTCCCAGGCCTCCTCTATACACACACACACGTGAGTTCTTGTACAATTAACAGTGCTATAATTCCAGATGGACAATATAATAAGTTCTACACATTACTCAGTGCTCATCATGATCAATGTGCTCTTCACCTATTTTATCCGCACCTCCACCCACCTCCCCTCTGGCTAACAGAAGCACCAGCTTCTTCCAGTTGCTCAGGACAAGCTGAGGAGTAATCCTAATTCCTTCCTCCCCCAGAACTCATGTTCAAACCAGCTCTACAGGGGAATGCTCCTAATCTGCTACTTCTCCCCAACTCTGCTGCTGTGAGCCCTTTATCCCCTGGGCTCTTGCAACGTCTTCATAACTGGTCTCTCTCATCCTACTCTGGTTTCTTCAATCCATTCTTTATTTTTTTTAATCCAGTCTTTAAAGAACAGGCTGAGCAAACTTCTAAAGCATTTAATGAGATGATACCGTATCCACCCAGAGTGTTTCCCTTGTGACAAGAGTAAAATCCAGTCCCTTTATTATAGCATACCAGCCCCTGCTCCATCTTCCCACATTTCTGACACAGTTCCTTAGACCTCTCAATTGTTCAGTCACACTGTGGCCACGCTTGTGATCTCGCTGTCCTGGAAACACACCGCACATATCCTCGTTTCGGTTCCCTGTCCTTTCCTGCTCCTTCTCTTTGTCATGCTCTTCCCTTTCTCATATCCTCATAATGGGTGTTTCCTTCTCATCACTCAGGTCACATTCAGTTACCTCACAGAGGTCCTCTTCGACAGTCACAAAAATACACTTTCCCTGCCTGTTTGATTACTCTCACCTTAATTTACTGCAGTTCCTTCAAGGAGGCTAAAAAACTAGTATTGCCTTACTCCTTAACAGGTATTTATAATTTTTTTTCCTACACAGGAATATGAGCTCTCTGAGGGCAGGCTCTGTGTCCCTTCTTTGCACTGTTACATCCTCAGTACTCAGAACCATACCTGATGTGTGGCATTGACTCAATTAAAACGTGATTAAATGCAGTACTGAAAGTCAGCACATCGACTTGTATGACATAATGTGGAGCATTCAGTAAATTAAACCAAACTGAATCATCGTTAGCTAAGAAAATATTTTCTAGAGCACAAGAGGAAAAAAGTCTGGCTCTCAAGTTTTGAACTTTCACAGAATAGCCTCATGTTCAAATCAAACAGAGAAATCCCCATTTGTATCTACAGTGGCAGGAAAGTCTTTGTGGCATTGGAAATGCTGGCTGCTTATTGAAAGTTCTTTTGAGGATCATATGTCAAAGCCGTATGTCATATGACATAGTTTCTTGACCTCATATGGAGGGATGGACAATATGTGTGAGTTGTTCTCTCTTATAAGAAAAATCCAAGCAAGCTCTCTAACCTGAGTTACTGCATAGTGATACTCATCATCCCCAAGGGGAAGATTAATATAAATACGTGATCTACTGATCTCATTTACAAAAGGGACCTCGATATGTTTGTAACATTAAACAACTTCAGATCTTGGTTTTTAGATTTTTTTTTTAATTGCTGAAAGCATAGTGTTTTAACAGATGTTTGATTTTAAACTTTTTATTTTAGCAGATAAGACTTTGGCTTTTTCATTTCACAGTAGGGTTAATACTTTGAAGATGAAACGCTACCAAAAAAAAAAAAAAAAAGAGAGAGAAGGCAAAGTAGAACCCTATTGTAATGTGATAAGTGAGGGCCACAAATCTCAAGCACCTAAACCATTCAGGAAACTTACTGCCAGGTTAACAGGCTTGGTGGGGGAGCCTCACAGCTTATTGCATGGGGCTCCCAGGCTAGATGGAAGTCCATCCTCACTCTGGCTCCAGTTGTTGCTATTGGTGGCAGTTGCTCCCTCAGGCCAAACAGAAAGAAATGGTTTTCGGGACTGCAACTGGCTGGGACTTTCAGGAAAATGGCAGCACTTTCAAGAATTCTCCATTAGTTATTCCCAGGGAATGGAATGGGAATGGGTGGAGTGCTGTGGGTTGCCTCCTTGTTTCCTGAAAAGGGGTTCCCTGTCTGGCCTTTGTAGTCACCCCTAAAAGAACAACAGAACCTTAGCCCTCCCCAAGCCCACCTAGCAGACTAGGTCTGCTCTTGGCGCCATTGCTGGACACCTTGTCAAGGGGGCCACCTTTCTTTAACATGTTGGACAAAAAAAGTCATATGCAAATAAGTATGGTTTTGATGGCACCACATATTGTTTCTCTATTTCACACTGTTCTAACAGCTCATTCTCATCCGGTCACTAATTGTTCTTGCTTCACCAAGCATTTACTGACAGAAATGGTCCTTGCACATTTAGAAAAGAAATCCAATCTGCATCATGGAGTCAGCATCATTGTATTTCTAGTTTCACGCATGGTGGATCCCTTATAGCGCTATATTTAATGTACTTCTAATTAAAGAGGTGGGGAGAACCCAAAGCTTTCTCTATGTTGTCTCATCTCATCTTTTTGTTTGTGCAGCTCATCATGTCAAAACGGGCACTTGCGAGGTGGTGGCACTCCACAGATGCTGTAATAAGAACAAGATAGAAGAGCGGTCACAGACGGTCAAGTGCTCCTGCTTCCCGGGGCAGGTGGCAGGCACCACACGAGCTGCTCCATCTTGTGTGGATGGTATGACTTCTTCCATTGCTCATGGTGGTCATGTAGCTGAGGATGGGTTAGAATTGGAATTCCACTATCATGTTGTTGACTGTGGTCAATGCTTAAGGGACCATGCCATAATCCTGTGGTTGATGAGAGATTAGTCGGGGGTGGGGGGCTGCATTCTGAAACCTCCTTCCAAAGTCCTTTGGAAGGAGGTCTAAGACCTCATGCAGTTTTGTAACAATAGGCATTACAATGAGGTTCCAACAAGTCCATGTGCTTCTTTCCTTGATACCATGAAATACTGATTTGCCAGGGGAGGGCATGTGTATGTAAATTAATTGGGAAAGGAGAGATGAAAATAGTGGATTAAATAGTATGGTTACCTAAACACACAGATGGTTCTTAAGAATGAAAAAAATTAAGCACCTTACAAATGAGAGAATTTGTAGTTGTATAGTGAATTCACATGAAATATTGATTTTTATGGAGATCCATCAAAATATTAATTACTTTATTGGAGGGTTCACCTAATTACAATAGGACATACATCTTTGTATGGGTCTATTCAATTACTGTTACCATAAATAATAATTTAAGGACTCGTATTAGCATGGTTCATTCCTTGTGATGGTGGTTACTGCCCACAATAAAAAAAATTACATTAATTCTAATATCCTCCTAATTTTAGCCTACTTGTGGGAAGCATTACATTGATTCTAAAATATTGACTCTAAACTGGTAATAGGTTCATTTTTTATATGTTTAGGTAAATCAGTGCATGCATATGTCTATATAAGTTTCTTTCCAATCTGTTAGTTTTCATGAAGCCTGTATGTTCACATGAAAAATCCTTCCACATGTGCCTCTAATTAACAATACTATTTGTTAAGAGGCTAGAGCTCGTGTTGGGTGTCCTTACAACAATATACTAAAATATAAAATAAAAATCCTTTTAGTCAGAAAATCTAGAAAGATTTAGCCCCTTTGGATAAAAAAGAGAAGCATGCTTCCAAACCCAGTCTACCCAGTGGTGGGAAAAATCGGTGCCCTTTGTTCCTCTTCCAGTGTGCACCCAGGGAATTAACAAGCTCAAATAGAAAAACACTGAATGGATTTTTTTTTTAAATCTCCTGTAGCTTCAATAGTGGAACAGAAATGGTGGTGCCATATGCAGCCATGTCTTGAGGGAGAGGAGTGTAAAGTTCTCCCAGACCGGAAAGGATGGAGCTGTTCCTCTGGAAATAAAGTGAAAACAACCAGGGTAAGTGGACGGCCAGCTTGGGAAAACAGGAGGTCTCTGAACTTAGAGAGCATGGGCATGTACATCAGGAAGTGATGGTTGGAGAATGAAGAGTACTGTTCTCCATACTACACTCTCCCCACCACTGCCCATTTTCTTCCTAATTCATTTTTTTCACAGCACATTTTACTTTTACTCAGAAGAGCATATTCTATGGATTGCCATCAGCTGTCCTGTTATTTAATAAATTAATGTTGTGCGTTCCTTAATGAGATACTGCCAGTAATGTGAACCCCCCACCCCAAGGATGTATGTTAAATGCTGAGAAGTTGACCCCAACCCCTTATTCTTCTCATGGAGGGTAACTTGAATACATTCTAGTGGAGGGGGAGAATTTATTTTGTATATGACTCAATACAATTTCCCAACTAAGAGTCTTTCATTTTTATGAAAGTCATTATTTCAATCTCCCTGATTTCTGAGTCAGTAAATGGGTTTCTAATGGTTAACTTTGTAATGAGTTGCTGAGAGGACTTTGTAAATCTCAGGGTCAATATGAAAAGAAGAGTCTTCAGACAATGATATATTTCAGCATCCGGTGATTGACTTCAGGGGCATGGGAGAGAAGTGGAAAATGGTTAGCTTTACTCTTTGATTTCCTAATTAGCTCCATGGATATTCTGGACGAGAAGAATTTAAATTTTTTGTAGAATCGGCAAGTGAAAGTTCTGTCTTGTTTTGCTATTTGCTTTGAGGGGAATGCAGTCTATTGATTAGAATTGGATAATTGGGAAAAATTAGAGAGGGAGACAAACCATGAGACTCCTAACTCTGGGAAACGAACAAAGGGTTGCAGAAAGGGAGGTAGATGGGGGGATTCGGTGACTCGGTGATGGGCACTGAGGAGGGCACCTGATGGGTTGAGCACTGGCTGTTATGCTGGGTGTGATCTAAATTGAATTTAAATTTTTAAAATGTTAAAAAAAATAAATTAAAAGAATTGGATAATTGGGGACTAGAACAGAATTATAAATTGATGCTTTATAAAAAGTAACATAAAACTAGAGACTGGTTAATTTACCATTTTGTTTAATTATAGCAGTTTAAAAAAATGACCTTATCTGGACATATTCAAGTGGATTATTTTTAAATCTCATCAAATAATTCAATCTGTTGAATAACATGTTTAGTTCATTGGCTGAACTAAAGTAACACACAAAAGTAAGTAACAGGAGTAACTTAAGTTTCTAATAGCATAAATAATAACTTTGTATTTGTCAAATTATTCATGACTCTATTTGTTGGCTAAATGTTGACATACTTTTCTAAAATCTAGGGAGTACATGATCAGTTAATTAGAATAACTGTATTATTCAGTCAGTTAGCACATGATATAAACCATATTGATTTGTTAAAAACATCCTGGCAATATAAAATTTCCTTACAAGTTATTCATAGCATGAAAATATTTCCTGCCTAACACTATTAGTTCTTAGTCCAAAATAGTACTCATGGAACTTCACTGAAGATTTGAGATCCTGAGACAAATTAAAAAAAAAAAAAAGTAGCACTCTATGACCAAGCTGTTTTTTTTTTTTTTTTTTTTATTACTTCAGTGGACATGAGGAAGCTAACATTTATTGGATACTTAAAACATATGCCATAAACCGAACAAAGTACTTCATGTGAATGAGCTCATTTAATCCTCTTAACAGCCCAGTGAGGAAGATAATAATATTATCTCCTTTTTACAGATGAGTAAACCAAAGTTTCAAAACCTTCAGTGACTTCCCAAGGTCATACAGCTAATGAACAGGGAAGCCAGGGTTCAAACCAAGCCCTCCCATTCCAGAACCTACTCTCTTCACCTGTAGTTTAAACTAGATAATTTAACTTATTCTTAAGTAATAGTGAGGAAAGTTTCCTATCCTTCCATTCATATTAGGTAGACCTTTAAAATTATCGTTAACTTTCTGGATCATTGAAATGAAAAGGTCAAGACCATGTGACCTAAATTCCCATAGTAAATTGAGAAGTGCCGCTTCACTCCCTGCTGTGCCATATTCTCAGCGGTCCAAAGTTCAGCCTCTGTAATTCTTCATATTTAACCGGTTTTCATCATGTAATCAAACAAGATGTATGAGAGGCTGAGAACTTGGGAGTGAGGAAGACTATATCTAGATCCTTCAGGGTGTTTTATTAGTTATAAGGTGTTAGGTCACATATAGTGGGTTGTACTTCCTATTTTTATTTCATCTCTCTTGCCCTGAAGAAGAACCCTACTGAAGATACTGTAGAGGACTCATGCAACTGGAGATGTTTGTTTGTTTGTTTGTTCTAAGATTTTATTTATTCATAAAAGATGGAAAGAGAGAGAGAGGCAGAGAGAGAAACAGGCTCCATGCAGGAAGCGCCCCAAGTGGACTCGATCCCAAGTGGGACTCGATCACACCCTGAGCTGAAGGCAGACGCTCAACCACTGAGCCACCCAGGCGTCCCAACTGGAGATGTTTCTTAAATCACTTCTAAGATTCCTTCCAACTCTTAAGTCTCTGATTTTCATTTAAAAAGGCAAAATATTTATTCCCTGGTTTGGGCACCAACTCCCCCCCCCAAAAAAAATAAAAAGGAAAAATCATCATATGTAAAACACTGATCCTGAAAGATGGATTTTTGAGAGCAATCAAAGTAAATTATTATCTTTTGTTTTTCTTCACAAGAAAATGATTTCTGGTGAGCATGAAGCTATGTAAACATTTCCAGCTAAAGGGCTATCATGGTATTCCGAATGGCTAGGCAAAATGATGTGCAATTTTGAATGTTTTTTGGCTTACAAGACAATTTGGGTAAATTTCCCTGAAGCCTCAAAAAAAAGTTTCCAAGTCATCAGGTTATTACTGTTCTGCTATTTCCCTGGAAATAGTACAAAAAGTATAGGAGATACAATTTTTTCAGATAGCTCTGGCACAGTATTACTTTGCACGCAGTGCAAGTGTTGGACAGAGGTAGTCCCTGCCGTAGATAACTAGCAGCCGTGTAACTGAGAAGGATTCCGATCATTATTTGATTCATTGGCCTTCTTGTTCATTTGCTGGTCTTAAATGACAGCTATGGCTGTGGGGAGCCACGCAGCCCTGAAGCCATGATTGGCAGGCCCCAGCCACAAATGAGAAAAGTCCAGAAGGTAAGCATGCATAGGTTACAAAGTAACCCAAGAGCTGCTTGCAGCCAAAAGCCATTTGAGTCTCTTACACAAGATATGTTGGTCTTGTGGGATTATCACTGCAAGCAGAACAGCCCGAGAAATGATTAAAATTTGCAATAATGTACACCCTTCCTTTTAATTGCCCATATTCAATCTGGAGTGCTCTGGTTAGCCGAATGTTAGGAAAAAAGAGCAGTCAGCCAAAACCAGCAATGAGATTTGCTTAGCCTCAGCAGAGATGGGGTGGTACTTTCCAGAACTGACTACAGATCATGGGCTGGGTGAATTTCTCATTTAAGACTAATTTGGAGCTTACATTGTACTCCCTACTATAAATGTGAATTATATCCCCCTTTTCTGTCTTTGTACTATATTCAGGTAGCTGCTGCTTCTGACCCATTTTCTGTACGTCCCAACAAGGGAGAAAAGGCCAAGAATAGACAACCCTTGTTGGAACATCAATATTTTGCATACATGTTCTTCATTACCCCAAATGTTTAGTCTGGAGAGAAAGGAGGACGCATCACTGGTTTCCTGAACCCTATTTCTTACCTTAAAGGTGGAAACTTACGACTGCCTGTGACCTCTGTAATTATCTATTGTATATCTATTGTATTACTTTTAAGAACTCCTAAATTAAAAAGAAAGGAAGGAAAAGCCATGAGAGCCTTTTGATTTCAAACTCACTTTCAAAGATAAATAATAAAGAACTTTTCAAAGAGTCATTAATAAAAGAATAGTCTTTCCAGTGTGAAAGAGCACATAATTATACGCTAATTATATAATACAGGAGTAGCAGGGGGGGGAAAGGTGCTGGAGAGCTTGTAAAATTTGAGAAAAAAAAATCTTTGATAACATTGTTGGAGCCTCAGAAAAAAAATAGACTGTGTTTCGTTTCTTTTAATGTTTTCTATTCTTTCTCTGTGGAACATCTCCGAAAGGAAGTCACATTTTGATTTTAGAATTCACAGCCTATGGCCAAGAGTACGGGCTCTAAACGTCAACGGTCGCGCAGCTCTTAAGTGTGATTCTTAAAAAAAAAAAAAAAAAAGTGTGATTCTTAGCTAAAGAAAGGTGACCTTCATCGTGTGCAAGATTTTGTATTTTCATTAGAGATCTCTTTCTGAATCACAAATCCCAGGCCTATTTACTTTTCATATACTTAAAATATTTTCTGAGTAATTTTTAACTAATTGGAATTCTTTCATCTTTACTAACTAAAGTGCCTTAAGCAGATAAGAACTCTAGTTTTTTAATGTCTCTTCAAATATATGTGGATTTTAAGTGCATCAATTATGATCTATTTTGGCGTATAACGCAAAGAAAATCAACAGATATTAAGAATTTCCCAGGCATAAACATCCTGTAATAATAATAATGCTGTTATTTCAGTCAAAGCAACAAAAGCATAGATGAAGGCATTTACTTAGCCCTTCCAGAGTATGAGGCATTCTAAGTGTATTGCAGGTATTATCTTATTTAATTTCCCAAACCACAGCAGGCACTAATGAGAGTATACACTAATGAGATGTATGGTATGGTCTCTGCCAACCAGGAGTATGCCGTTGAGGGGGGGAATGGATAGTGTACAGTTGCACTATTCTTGTTATCCATATGCAGTCCACTGACAATAAATATTGGAATCATGGATAAATATAAAAGTAACGTTGTTATAATAATGGGGTAGTAGAAGCCTTTAGTTCAGCCTCCTCATCTGCAAAATAAATGAGGGTACTGAGTTAGATTCAATTTCGAGTTCCTCTAACCAGGATTTATTTTTTGGTTCCACGTGCCAAAGACATTTCTGACTTCCTTTCCAGCTAAATTTATGTGACACTAATAAGTGGCTAATCTCAGAAGATAGATAAGTACTTGGGGTTTTAATCCGTTCCCTGTAAGGGAGAAAAGAAACAGCATCTTAGGATGCTTTGCTGATTTTTTTTTTTTCTTTGCTGATTAAAGCCTCAAGTCCTCTTCTTCCAGATGCTGCTGGATTTTATACCCAAGACTCAGTAACTGTTCTGGTTTTTTTGGTGGGGAGGGGCTGGGGGTGCTCGGAAAACTGTCCAGGGGCACTGTTCCTGCCCCAAGGTAACACACACACACAGAGCAAGGGGGAAAAGATTCACTTCCTCACCTTAAGATGGTGCGATTTGTGTGAATTCTTCAAACACAGTGCTCTCTCTTGCCTTGCAAATTTAATCACAGACTTGGAATAGTGTAGTTCTTTCCTCATCAGCCCTTTCTTAACAGACACATTCACCGTTCATTTGTCTTCATCTCACCTCTGCTCAGGTCCTAAATTGCATCCTGGTCCACAGCACAGAGTATGGTGACCTTTAGGGCCCTTGTTTTCCAATTATTTTGACGGCACCTACAGTAGGAAATAGATCTTCCAGTATGATCCAGTGTACACACACACTCACACTCCTATAGCCCACACTAAAATTAAGGTTCTAAGTTTTTTGTCTTATTTCCTTCCTTCTTACCTATCTTAGCCTCATAAATTGATTTTATGACCTGCCAACATGTTACAACATGCATTTTGACCACCAATACCTTAGGGAGTGGTAGCTGGCTGCCTCCACTAATTAGCAGAGATACAAACTCTTGTTTAGACAATTTTCAAACCAATTCGCTTTTTACATTTTAAATATTTTTTATTCAAGGTTTTGGGATCAAAAAATGTTATCATCTTATAAAATCTAGATTTCATAGGAAAGACTGCCAATACTGTGGGCATTCATTCAACAAGTGTTTATCAACTGTTGTTATGAGGTGCTATTCTAGGTTCCGCAACACAATGTGGAGAAAATCCCAGATGGGGATCCCTGCCCTCATAGAGCAGATATACTAACAGCATGTAGGAGCTTTCTCTTGCTTCCTTCGCAAATTCCCAGATTTACCATGACAGTCAGTCATTCTCTGTAGGTAAGGCCGGCACAGCTTGGCTCAGTGGTTTCTTGGGTCTGGGTTTCACAAGGCTGAAGACATGGGGTGTGTGTCATCTTTCCACAGCAAGGCTGTGGGGGAGAATCTGCCTCCAAGCTCATTCAGGATGTTGACAATTCCATTTCTGTCAGAAGCCTCATTTCTGAGGTTTCTGTTCTTCTGGTCGCTACCATCAGGGAGCCTCTCTCACCTCCGTGGAAACGTCTGCTCTTCTGGTCACACTCACTCATTTTCAAACCAGCCATGGCACACATGGAGTCTTTCCCATACCTCAAATCTTTCATGCCTTAACCCTTCTGCTTCTAAGGGCCAGGTCGTACATTGGCTCCACCCAGATAACCTAGAGGACCGTCCTATGTTAAGGTCAGCTGTTGAGCAACTTTAATGACCTTGCAAAGTCTCTTCACAACAGTGTTTAGATTAGTGTTTATTTCAATAACAAGAGGACAGAAATCTCTGGAATTCTACCTATAACACAAGGGGAGAGAAAAAGTAAGTAGGTGAAGCAGACGGTATGGTAGATGGTGACAGGTGTTGTGGAAGAAAGGAAAGCAGGAGGGAGATGGAGAGCGCTGAGCAAAGGAGCTTGCGTGTTTGACTCAGTCTTGCAGGAGATGAGGGATGAGGCACATAGCTACCAAGGGGACAGGCTCTCCAGGTAAAGGGAAGGGAAGAAAGGACTGCTCTGGGAGCTGTTGTGGGAATATCACATTCAAGGGACAGCAATGATGCTGGTGGCTGGAGTGGAGTGAACAGGGCAACTGGTTGAATTTAGGATTGGAAGGGTAGCAGGAGGTGTATCACGACTGACCTAAATTTTTGTCCTGAGCATGTAGAATAATGAGGTTGCCAGTAGGTGAGATGGAGACAACTGTGGGAAGAGTATATTTTATGTATTGCATTAATATCCACTAAGTCTAGGTCCTTTAATTTATGGAAAAGTAAATCTAATAGAACATCTTGAACTTGGTATTTATTAAGAGTATGTAAAAAGTTTTTACTAGAGCAACAAATGCAAATATTGAGTGACGTTGATATTACAAAAGATTTAAAATCTCAGGGATCCCTGGGTGGCTTAGGGGTTTAGCACCTGCCTTTGGCCCAGGGCGTGATCCTGGAGTCCCGGGATCAAGTCCCACGTCGGGCTCCTGGCATGGAGCCTGCTTCTCCCTCCTCCTGTGTCTCTGCCTCTCTCTCTCTCTCTCCCTCTCTCTCATAAATAAATAAATCTTTAAAAGATTTAAAATCTCAAATGTTTGGAAAATAGGCACCATATAATTACTATGATAACATCAACTTTTTAAAAAGAAATATGGACAGAAATGGATTAATATATGGAAGGGTTTTTTTGCCCCTCAATTAGATAATGAATCCATAGGTAGGTAGAACAAGTTAGGTGTCCACGTAGTAGCATTAGTAAAAGTAACACTTAAACCTGGTATTTTAAGTTTGAGAGCTGCTTACTTAATTAATAATTTAATAGGGCCAGGAGTGTCTCCGTTGGTATTTCTTTACAGAGTTATTAGAAATCAAAGCAAAGACTTAAAAAATATATTATCAGGGCTCTATTTCCAAAACTGGCCTATAATTTTACAATTAAAATGAAAAATGGGCAACGTATGACTCCTATGAAGTTCCTTTAAAATTTAAATGTTTCTAGGGCAGCCCTGGTGGCTCAGCGGTTTAGCGCCACCTTTGGCCCAGGGCGTGATCCTGGAGACCCGGGATCAAGTCCCACATCGGGCTCCCTGCATGGAGCCTGCTTCTCCCTCTGCCTGTGTCTCTGCCTCTCTCTCTCTCTCTCTCTGTGTCTCTCATGAATAAATAAAATCTTTTTAAAAAAAGATTTAAATGTTTCTGTAGGTTTTGAGCCAGGTGTTTATTTGTAGGTATTACTCTGAATATCATGATTATCATCTTATAATTGATTGTCAATGTTCACACTTTGTAATAGGATCTAGTTTGGGCATGATAGGACTTCATTAGCAACTATGAGGTACATCTTTAGGCTCTTGCTTATGTCCTGTGAATTAAGTGGTGAGAACAACATCCTTCTCTCTTATCTGAGGGCTGAGGATTAAAATTCTGTCAGAGATTCATTATTATTTTTTAAACTGCAGAGCTTGATATTTGTTCAAAGGTAACTATTCTTGGGAGAGACAACACTGTCTTCTATTTTTGGTCATCTGGAGTGCCTTAACAAAAGAACAGTACCTCGTAGGATGTAGAGAGGATAATTGAAGATTCAAGGTATCCTACCTAGTGGGGGGTCTATGCCTTCTCCTTTTCCTGTGGTGGGTGATGTTCCTGGGAAAAACTATAGATAGCCTCCCCTGTATACATTCCCCATGGCTCCTTCTGCTACTCTTCATCAATGAGTTCAGGTCCAATTTCATTTTCTTACTTTGGACAATGGGATGAAAGTACCACTGAAAAATAAAAAGGAATTTTCCCACAAACCCAGAATTCCAAATGCTTTATGAATGGCACTGCAATTGTATAGGGAAACAAAGCTGGGGCCTAATTCCTAACTCCATGATGAGAGTGGACCCTAGGTCTCTGCTGTGCAGTCTGTCTCTTGGTTGTGAGGTGTGCGTAATACAAAGGGCAGAGTCAAGCTTCACTCTGTCGATGCCAACTTTTGGTGGGAAAAGAAGGCTTATAAAAGGACTTTGTGGATATTTATCTCAGAATAGAAGCACTAGGAGTAACATGTTTTAACTCATTTGAAGATCTTTCATCGTTCTTTCATATGAAGATCATCACCATCTTTCTTTCATATGGAAGAAAAAAATTTGACTTGTTCTGTGTGACCACAAGGAATACCTCCTGTGGTGTCAGCTCTAGGTGGTGTTAAGTGGGCTACCTTGGGAAATAGTAAACTCCCCATTTCTAGAAGTCTTCAATTTGTGAGTTAAAGGATGTGCAGAAATTCAGAGTTGGCTAGTTCACTTTACCATAACAGACAACAGCTTATGCAAAGGCATGGAGGTACAGAAGATGGTGTCTTTGCTCATGGAAGAGAAATCCGTTCATGGGGTAACCCTATGTGTGAGGGGAACCATGGCTGGCTGAGTTTCTATCATGATGCCCTTTAAAATGCCATACTAAAACTTGGATGTTATTCTCTAGGAAATAATAAACCACTGAAGAACCTTAAGGAGGAGAGGTGAAAGGTCTGGTTTATACTTCAGAAAATATAATTGTCTGCAATGTGTCACCTGCAAGGAATTGAGAGGTATATGAGAAAACAGGCTTGAACTAAGATAGGAAAGTGACATAATGGGCTGTCATTACCTAAGAAGTAGAATCAATAGGGTTTGGTATTAGTTAAACATATGAATTTAGTGAAAGGGAAAATCTCAGAAAGATTCTATTTTTGGCCTAACCTATATGGTGATATTAATTGATATGGACACACTGAGTTGGAGATATTGAATGGACAGTTTAATATACAGCCCTAGAGATGAAGACAGAAGTTTGAGAATAGTTACCCTCTAGATGATGAGGAAATGATTAAGAAGGCTGTCTCAGAAGGAATGTGTTGAAAGAGAAGAAGATCTAAGACATTTTAGCAGGTAATGTAGAAGAAGCTGCTGGCTAACGACATGAAGTGTGGACAGAGCAATTGGAAAACCAGCAGAACCTAGAGTTTGAGAAAATTCAGAAAGAGAGTTCCCAGGGACCCAGGGCTGTCAACTGATACAACAAACACACAGAACCTACCAGATAATGTGGACTTTAAACTCCTTTCCAAACATGACATTTATAAGAAATATTAGAAGTTCACAATCCAGTAGTTGAATATGATTTACTTTCATAATCTTAAAACTTGCCTCCTCATTGGATGTTGCCATTGGTAACACATTGAAAATATTGTAGAGGGATGCCTGAGTGGCTTAGCAGTTGAGGGTCTGCCTTTGGTTCAAGGCGTGATCCTGGATCCATGGATCGAGTCCCACATCGGGCTCCCTGCCTGCTTCTCTCTCTGCCTATGTCTCTGCCTCTCTCTCTGTGTCCCTCATGAATACATAAAATCTTTAAAGTAGAATGCACTATAAGAAACATTTTTAGGGATCCCTGGGTGGCTCAGCAGTTTAGTGCTGCCTTCAGTCCAGGGCGTGATCCTGGAGACCCAGAATCGAGTCCACGTCAAGCTCCCTGCATGGAGCCTGCTTCTCCCTCTGCCTGTGTCTCTGTGTATCTCTCTCTCTCTATGTCTCTCATGAATAAATAAATAAAATCTTTTTTTAAAAAAGGAAACATTTTTAAAATAAGAATAGGGGCACCTGATTGGTGCAGTCCTTTAAGCTTCCAAGAGTACTTGGTTAGGGTCAGTGAGATCAAGCCATGTGGGCTCCATGCTCAGCAGGGAGTCTGCTTCAGATTCTCTCCCCCCTGCCATCTTGTTCTCTCTCTCTCTCTCTCTCTCTCTCAAATAAGTAAATAAATCTTAAAACAAGAATAGGAGAATTAAACTCCATTTAAGGGTAACTAGTCTATTTATTTGTTTATTCACTCTGTAAAGATAAATTGAATGTCCAAGATGTAGCCATGTGCTTGATACTGTGGGAGGCTTGGGCGAGGCAAATTTTAAAAAATCGTAGCCCTTTGCTGTCCAGGAGCTCATAGACAAAATCACTGTCATGTACAGAATTGGTAGAACAGGGCCCCTGGGTGGCTCAGTGGTTGAGCATGATCCTGGGATCTGAGATCGAGTCCCACATCGGGCTCCCTGCATGGAGCCCTCTGCCTGTGTCTCTCTCTCTCTCTCTGTCTCTCATGAATAAATAAAATCTTTTAAAAAAAATTGGCAGAGCAAAGATTTGTATGAGTGTCATAGGAGTATGTTGGCAGTTTAGTATTGCATGGTCCAGAGTCCTCCTAAAACTCAAAGAGAGCAGATTTTGATGCCACTCAACGCCAATTTACTCAGTTTGTCTCCTTAATATATAGTGACTAAGCACGATCAAAATATGATGTTCATGATGTTCAAGGCACAACTGACTCATAGTTGATGGTATACCATCATAAGAAAACAAAGCTTTTTGGATTAGACAATTAAGTGATTTTAAAGTTTTCTACCAGTGACAAAATATGAGCTAGAAGAGAGGTAAAGAAGAATTTTGTGTGGGGGGCCATAGTAATAACTAATTAAATGAAAAAATACCTTAAAATTGTGACCTTCAAATAAGAATATTGGAACCTAATTGTACACATTTAATACTGCTTTAAGCTTATAGAACACTTTCAAAAATCATTTATATTAGAAATCATTCATTTGAAAAGATATAAAACTAAAATTACCAAATTAGAACAAAGAAACAAGAATTTTTATTATTCATAGTAAACTAGGGAATTCCGTTTCTCATAATATTTAATACTGAACTTTTTCAAGATCAGAGTTATTTAGCTGTTGAAAGTACCCTCAGCTCTTGTGGTTTTGTGTTACTGGGTTTTGCTTCTATATTAAGTAGCAATGTTGGCTTTCCATGATTTATGGTAGGATTAGCCCAAAGTCAATAAAGGGCTATTCTGTTGAGGTTCTGTTTACTGTTGACTACTTTACCTTTATTGCTTATTCTCTTCTGGTGACAAACATTTTTTACCTTCACCTCATAGTACCTGGTTTTCTTTTAACAGGACTGCGAAGAGAATAGGAGTGAGAGACAGACTTAGTAATACCAGACAGTGTAAATTCATTTTCAAAGGATGTTTGAAGATAATTGAATACAATCTGTACTTTGCAACTTTAAAATAACCTATTCTTGAAAGGGCTGTTGGAATAATTGTGGGGAGAGTTGATGTGGTCAGATTGTTTCTAGGATTCATATACTGAGATGCTTTTATGCTATCTTGAAAGAAATAAAATTGAATATTCTCCACAGACACTTTGGCTGACAGAAAAATTTAAACAGGTATCATGATTAGAAATCTCAACCTCCAACTTCAATTACAACATATGATCGATTCGTGAGATTACTGAAGGCAAATGTCTGGCAGACAGTCAACCACTGTTTGAGATTAAATTTCACGAATGAAATCAACTTGTTGGGAGCACCCTTGCATATATATATATAACATAGATGTGAACTATCTGCCTCCACATTTTAACTTTGAAGATTTCTTCTAGGAGCTGTAAGGGAATTCCTTAGGAACAGGATTAGGATAAAAGCTGTTAATGTTAAATTTGGCAAATTGACATTTCACCTACGTAGTAGTTAAGTAGGAGACCCTATTCAGTGAAACTGTATCATGTTGCTCTATGGTACCAAAGGTTTCTTAACATGAAAGTGTTATCAGTGGACTAAAAAAAAAAAATCTAGGGTAGAATTATTTTTGATAGTACCAGTAACCTCTCACTAAGGGTTCAGCCTTTCTGAATTTACTGAGTTTATAGAAAGATGAAGACACTGTCAGGAAGGATCAGGTCATTTTTAATTCACCATTTTCCTCCAGCGTAGCCACTCATGGTTGCTGTGCTATGATGTTGTCAAGGTCCCACAGGCCTTATAAACCTAATCTCATTCTTTGATTTCTTCTTTACTGTGGTTCTTTCAGCCTCATCCTCGCAAATGTATACCAACTTTGTCTCATGGTGAATGCTAACAGAGAATGCTGTGCACTTCCAAAGTGCTCCTGGGTGAGTTCTGCTAAAATGAGGATAGGGTCCTAGTGATGCCGTCCAGTGCTTATGAGATATATGGCAATCTTGTTGAGTCTTGCTGATGATTTCACATACCGTTTGCTTTGAAATGGGAATACCAGATTCTCCAGAGCATTTACCTTCTTTTCTCTTTTTTTCTCTAGTAAAAATAGGAGCTGTGTAAACCAATCATGAAAATAGACTAATCCCTGTTCAAAATGCAGATGTCTGCTACCTCTTAATAGGTTTTATAAGAGGAAAGGTCATCCTTGGAGAGTCTCATTCAAGTTCCACTAGAGAGCAGTTCAACAAGTATTATAGCTGTTGTTTAATCATCAAATAATCTTGTTTATTCACAAGGTGGTAAAGTATGGGGATTGTATGTTCAGAAAGTCAAAGTCAAGGGGAAGGAATTCATTGGTATGATGGTTAATCTTCTATATCAATTTGTCTTGGCCATAATGCCCAGATATTTGACTAAACGTTATTCTAGATATTTCTGTGAGGGTGTTTTTTTGGTGTCATTTGCGTTTAAATTGGTAAACTTTGAGTAGAGCAGATTTTCCTCCATAATGTGAGTGGACCTCATCCAATCAAAGACCTGAATAGAACAAAAGGCGGACCTCCTATGTCCTAACACACTTGGGTATTTTATTTGCAACAGTATTTAAAAAAGGATAGAAGGTATAAGACAGCAATCACATTGATAATAAGTCTTTTGATGAGTGACAACTTGTGCCAGGTACTATGCTATATATCATCTAAACAAAATATTTCTAATAATTACCCACTGGCATTGTAAGTCTTATTATTCCTTAGTACAGATCAGAAAAAGAGGCCCCAAGAAATTAACTCTCTTAAAGCTACATAATTAGTAACTGACAAAGGTCAAACATAAATCTAATTCCAAAGTTTATACTATTTCCAATTAAATATATTGTTTCATAAGAAGTGTAACAATTCTAGGTGCCATGTAACCATTACAATGTAAATATATCTTCTGGAATATTTTCTCAGGAAGTTCTGACTAATACTGACATGACTATCATTTGTTCTTCAAATGTTATGACTGCATAGTTGATATTCTTAGAAGAATTACTGTGGTTGTTTAATACCATGCACATGTATAATCATCCATGTACAATTACAAGGGCTAAAGAACTAGATCCACTAATAAAAGTGAAGACATCTCTGTAGTTAGAAGCCAGATAAAATGATGGTAGTAGTTTTTACAAGGTATTATGTGAGGAATTGGCAGCTTTCACAGGGGAAACAATACCATTCATCAAGATCCATCTGCTGTACGGTACATCCACAGGGAGGAACTTTTATACTAAGACGAAAACAAGGCAAAAAGTCTTATGTATCTGATCTTCATCAGACATAAAGACATCTTGAACAAGACCTAGGCATGCAGAGTTATAACCATTGCACCAATATTAAAGTGAGAATCTCTGGAGACTCAAAATGCAGTGAAATCACTTAAGTAACCTTTTCTCTATGACTTTCAATTGTCAATCGTTGTATTTGCTTAATGGATGGTCTATACAAAATTTATAATTGCAAGTCATTGACTCTGTTTTAGGTACTCATATAATAACTCCTCTTGATCAGGTTTCTAAGATAAGCATTAGACTCAATTTCTATGGATTATAGAAAACCGTTCCCTAAAATTTTAGGTATTGGCCCTCATTTTGATGCTGTCTTGATAAGGATTAAAGATATTTTTTTCAGTTATTAAAATAATATTGAGGGCAGCCCAGGTGGCTCAGCAGCTTAGCGCCTGCTTTCAGCCCAGGGCATGATCCTGGAGACCCGGGATTGAGTCTCGCATTGGGCTCCCTACAGGGAGCCTGCTTCTTCCTCTGCCTGTGTCTCTGCCTCTCTGTGTCTCTCATGAATAAATAAATAAAATCTTTAAAAAATAATAATACTGAATATCTGCTATGTCTCAGGGTCTATACTAAACCCTGGGATACATATATGAGTAAGACATAGTCTTCCCAGGAGACTTTCCCGCTCATGATCTGATGGGATGGTCTCTGTATTAGACGAGGCTAAAAAGGAAAAAAACAAAGCTTCAAATATCAGTAATTTAAAACAACAAGGATTTATATCCTACTCAGGATATATCCTCATCATAGGTGACCTCAAAGTGTCCATTCTGGGTTGACCTCTTTCTATAACTAAGAGTGATGTGCAGACATGGTCTGGTATGTTGTTGGTTATCATGATAGAAGGAAAGATAATTCTGGAGGGGTATGCACTAGCAATTATATAAGCAGCCCTGAAACAACAAATATGGCCACAATTCTTGGTCAAAACGACTATGGATATACCCAACTGCAGTGGGTTCAAAAATGAACTCTTTCTTTAGGGGTTCTGGATCAAGATGGCAACATAGAAAGATCCTTCCATGGACACACCAAGTCTATAGCTATATATGGTACAGTTTCTTTTGTAAAATTTTTTATTTAAGTTCAATTTAATTAACATATCCTGTATTATTAGTTTCAGAGGTAGAATTTAGTGATTTATCAGTTGCATACAAAACCCAGTGTTCATTACTTCAAGTGCCCTCCTTAATGCCCATCACCCAGTTATTCTATCACCCCATCCACCTCCCCTCCAACAGCCCTCAGTTTGTTTCCTATAGTTGAGAGTCTCTTATGGTTTGTTTCCCTCTCCATTTGTCTTATTTTTTTAGGGAACAGTTTTTTTATTTTTTTATTTTATTATTATTATTTTTTGGAACAGTTTTTTTAAACAAAACTTTAAGGCTGGCTGAGCAACCCCTACACATAAAATGGGTAGGAGAGACAGGGACACAATCTCACTATAAACGCCAGCCCTGGTCCAGCAGCCCATGATTGGGAGAGTACTCAAAGCCTTGGAGCTTTTCCCTGAGGAGCAAAGGGTTGGAACCTCATATTGGACACAATAATTTTTAAGATTCAAACTTTTAAGTTTGTCTTTTAAGAGACAAACTGCCAGAAGATCGAGCTTTGAAAAGCAATGGAACTATTGTTCATAAGACCTACAAAGCTGTGATAAATTGGGAAATATCTCTTAAAGGGCTTGTGTACTTGGACTCATCTGCCCCAGGGCCCTGCTCAGAGGCAGCAGATCATGCTCAGACTTTAAGTGAAATTAAAGTGTTGGCCTGAGGGGCAGGCCTCTCATTTAACATACACATTTAAAAGTCCACTGGAATACTTTCTGGGGATGAAAACTGGCCAGCACCATCTTCATACTCTCCCTATGACTTATTCTACCTCTTAGGTGCCAGCTTGTTTTTTTTTCCTGGCAGATTGGCTTCATGGGTGAATTCCAGCAAACATGTAAAGAAGAGTTAATATCTATTCTGTTCCCAAAACATAGAAAAGGAAAGAAAACTTCCAAATTCGTTCTATGAGGCCAGCATTTACCTGATACCAAAACAAGATGGCACTAAAAGAGAACTATAGGCCAATATCCCTCATGAGCACAGACACCAAAGTTCTCAACAATATATTAGATCATGTGGAATTTAAGATACAAAACAAATGAGCAAAGGGGGGGGGGAACAAGAGAGAGAGACAAACCAAGAAACAGACTCTTAATTATATTTAGAGAACAAATTGATGGTTACCAGAGGGGAGGTAAGTTGGGGGATGGGTGAAATATGTGATGGGGATTAAGGAGTGCACATGTTGTAATGAGCACCAGTTGATATATAGAATTGCTGACTGATTCAGTATATTGTACCTCTGAAACTAATGTAACACTATGTTAATTTGAATTAAAATAAAAACTTAAAAAAAGAGAAAATCTGTTACATATATATGTATATGTGTGTATATATAGTGGAATATTTCCAGCCAGAAAAAAGAAGGAATTCTTGCCATCTGCAGCAACATGGATGGACCTAGAGGGCATTATGTTAAATAAGTCAGGTGTAGAAAGACAAATACTATATGATATCTCTTATATGTGGAATATAAACAAAAGAAATCAAAACAAAAATAACCCCAGAGCACCAAGCTTCTAGAGAACAGATTGTGTTGGAGGTGGACCAAACGGGTGTAGGGTGTCAAAATGCACACCCTTCCAGTTATAGCATAATTAAGTCACTGGGACGTTAAGTACAGCATGGTGACTATAGTTTACAATACAGTATTACCTATTTAAAAACTGCTAAGAGACTAAATCTTAAAAGTTATCATCCCATCCAAAAACATTTTTTTTAATTTATTTTTTATTGGTGTTCAATTTACTAACATACAGAATAACACCCAGTGCCCGTCACCCATTCACTCCCAACCCCCGTCCTCCTCCTCTTCTATCATCCAAAAACATTTTGAATTACATGGTGATCCTTGTAATTATTTTGCAGTGTACACAAATATTAAATCACGTTGTGCACCCGAAACTAATGTGTTATGTCAATTATATCAATAAAAATTAAGATTTTTTTAAAAAGAAGCAGAATCTTTTTATATGGCTAGGGGATTTTTTTTTAAATGCCTGCAAGTTTGGAAATCTGTGTATAAATTTGGAGGTTTTTTTTTTTTAATAATTATAACAAGATCTTGTTCATATTAATAATATAACATTGAGCATTCTCACTCACGTTAGTCACTTATCAAGCATTGAGAACACGGTATACATGTCACTTTGGTGAACACCAAGAAATATCACGATAAGCACACTTCCTACAGGAAGATCACAGGAGTTGCACTGCTGGTATGTATAAATAATGACACTGTTGGAGCACAGAATTTTTTCATATTACCTCTGTCCACTTTTCCCTTTAATCCAGAGAACAAACGGTAGGGAAATCATGGAGGCTTCAAATTTTGCCCAAGGGAGCATATGTCTTTTGCCAAGAAAAAAAAAAAAAAAGAAAAAAGAAAAAGAAAAAGAAAAAAAAAAGAAGTCTCCTAATGAGAACTGTCCTTTAAATAAAATATAAAGGTTTACTCTTTATTTTTTTTTAATTTATTTTTTATTGGTGTTCAATTTACTAACATACAGAATAACACCCAGTGCCCGTCACCCATTCACTCCCACCCCCCGCCCTCCTCCCCTTCTACCACCCCTAGTTCGTTTCCCAGAGTTAGCAGTCTTTACGTTCTGTCTCCCCTTCTGATATTTCCCACACATTTCTTCTCCCTTCCCTTATATTCCCTTTCACTATTATTTATATTCCCCAATTGAATGAGAACATATAATGTTTGTCCTTCTCCGACTGACTTACTTCACTCAGCATAATACCCTCCAGTTCCATCCACGTTGAAGCAAATGGTGGGTATTTGGCATTTCTAATAGCTGAGGAATATTCCGTTGTATACATAAACCACATCTTCTTTATCCATCATCTTTCGTTGTACACCGAGGCTCCTTCCACAGTTTGGCTATCGTGGCCATTGCTGCTATAAACATCGGGGTGCAGGTGTCCCGGCATTTCATTGCATTTGTATCTTTGGGGTAAATCCCCAACAGTGCAATTGCTGGGTCATAGGGCAGGTATATTTTTAACTGTTTGAGGAACCTCCACACAGTTTTCCAGAGTGGCTGCACCAGTTCACATTCCCACCAACAGTGTAAGAGGGTTCCCTTTTCTCCGCATCCTCTCCAACATTTGTTGTTTCCTGCCTTGTTAATTTTCCCCATTCTCACTGGTGTGAGGTGGTATCTCATTGTAGTTTTGATTTGTATTTCCCTGATGGCAAGTGATGCAGAGCATTTTCTCATATGCATGTTGGCCATGTCTATGTCTTCCTCTGTGAGATTTCTGTTCATGTCTTTTGCCCATTTCATGATTGGATTGTTTGTTTCTTTGGTGTTGAGTTTAATAAGTTCTTTATAGATCTTGGAAACTAGCCCTTTATCTGATATGTCATTTGTAAATATCTTCTCCCATTCTGTAGGTTGTCTTTGAGATTTGGAGGTTTTTTGAACTCTGTGTGTTGTACCTGTCAATGGAGATAGAACAAAATCATACCTGAATCTGAATTTGCTAAGCTTTATCGAACATCTCTTCAATGCCAGTCATTATATTAGAAACTAGATATCAAAGACAGATATAGTCACAATTTTTGTGCTGAATGGAGATGCCACTTCTTATGTATATTGTCTTGTCCCATCTACAGTGGAAATTTAATGTATTTTTTCTGACCTACCTCCTCAGGTTACATACCTCTTATTATGGAATATACTGAAGTTATTATTATGAAATAACTGAAGATCAGTTAGGAAAGAAAGGGAAGTCTTTTGGGAATATATTCAAGACAAGTAATTTGAAAAGTTATCATTCTAAATCATCCATGCCTAACATACACATTTTTTCTAAGAACAGCAACAACAGAAACCATTATTACACCGAAGAAAATAACCTCATTCGTTAGTCCTACCACATATAAAAAGCTAAGAAACTAGTCATTGGAAACATAGTCTAGAGCTGGTATGCCTGGTGATGTAGTCTAATAAATATGCAAGAAAGTGTTGTTCCTTGGGAAGGCAGTAATAATCTGTGTTTATGAAGACTTTTACATGAAAAAAAAATTGCTCTAAGACTCCAGAATGTTTCCAGCAGTTGTATTAGCTTTGCCTTAATCACTCACAGTGGATGCACTGCCAGGAGCTGTTGGTCTATTCTTACAATGGGTCCTATTTGCCTCAATGAGAAATGGCTGCTGTGTTCTCTTAAGAATATCTTCAAGGATGGTGTAAGGATTAAGAAACCAATCTCTAGAGTCAGATTACTTGGGTTCACATCTCAGCTCTGCCACTGATTAGCTGGTGGCCTCGGGCAAGTTAGATCCATACTCCTCAGTTTGCACATCTGTGGGACTGAGATAATAGCATGTCCACCACATAGGTCCCCTCTATTGATTAAATGAGTTAATATTTGTATGGAAATATAAAATATTTCCTATTCATGGGTAAGGGCTGTATATACTTGGTAAGTAAAGTACATTAATCAAGAAAGTTGTCAATAGGCTCATAAAATGGGCCAGCTTTTTCCGAACTCAAACAGGAACATTATTATTCCAAGTGGTCAGTCTTATTAAATAAGTACTAATATAGAGATAGCTCAAGACTTCCTTTATCACCTCCATTTCTGCTCCTGCAGAAACGGTTTCTCCTTTACAGCCACCAGAAAATAGGACTTTTGAGGACTTATCAGAGCTTTGAAGTGAGTAGGCAATTTTTTTTCCCCTGAACATTGCAATTATTGTTATTTACTCAACTGGTAGTCTACATCCATTGGCACAATTCAAAGATAATCTCCAAAGGAAGTTTCCTTTAATGGTTAAAAGGTTTTATTCACTTGAGAGAGGGAAGTGTTGTGCCAGGGTTTATATGCTAGGTTTGTGGGTTTTTGGTTTTTTTTTTTCATTTTAAGTTTTTTGTACTTGTTTGCCTATGGCAATTTAAGATGAGGTTAACTTGGAGTAGTTGGTACAAGCAGTAAAGGATTGTTTTATTGAATGCTGAGCTACTCTTGCCCATTTTGCCATTACTAATACAGCATTAATGTTCTTACTAAATCACAAAAACACCAAGTAGAAACTGATGCTGAAAGTGTTTATAGATATTCAGCAATTAGCAGAGGCTAATAATTCCTATTTATGGAATAACAAATAAAACCTAAGTGATTTTTTTTAACCTCAGTACATTTCAAACAAAATGTGTTATATATATAAGCTTTTGCTCTTAGGAAAGACAAAAATTGTGTTAGACCTTATGTGCATAATATGCCCTGCCTTCTTTATAACTTATCCTGACTCTAGTATGACCTTTGAAAATAAAACAGACTTTGCACAAGAAATGTATAGCTTTGGAAGGGACAACCTTAGTATCAGAAAGCCACAAATGATCCATACTTAATGCCTCATATAATTAGAGTTAATATTTTATAATAACAATGGAATAGTAAAAATATTCTTAGTATATAAACTTCTGCCTTTGAAAATATTTATTTTAATGTACTGTTGTAGGTGTTTAAGAGTTAGCATTTATTGTATTCTCATTACAGGCATTATTTCATTTAACCTTCAGTGTAGTGTGATGAGATAGGGACCATCTCCATGTATAGGAAAGGAAACAGGTTTTTTGTAGTGAAATAACAGGGCCATACACTTAGTTAGTACCCAAGTCAGAAGAAGCCTATGGCTCGATGATAGTCTTAACCCATGCTTTTAACTGTTACTTATTAGTTACTGCCTCTGATTTCTCTGAAAATCTTTAATTCATTATTTTGTTAATCATCATCAGTAGGTGAATGTTAAATATATGTAGGGTACACTACCTCTTAGCCAACTTTTAATTATTCCTGGTAAAGAGAAAAAAATTTAGGGGAAATTGAAATTCACAATGATCATTTTTCAATTTTAGGCAAAATTAGGAAAATGCCATTATAATTCTTCATTATGTAATAGAAATAACAAAAAATATCCAGTGAATGAACTCTATACTTAAGGGAGTATTAGTATTTTAAAATAGATCTAGATTTTGTAAGAAGTCTATTTTGACCTCTTGGTTATAATGAATCTTCTATCTCAAAGGTAATAGTGTGTGCCATGACTTTAATTTGATTTTGAGTTCATGACCTTGGATTACAATAGGAACTGATAATATTATAGTCAGTCTTTAACATTACAACCTCAATGTCTCATTTTTATGATGGAAAAGTTGAAGAAGTTAGTACAGGGCTATATCTAGGAACCCTTTCTCAATGCCAGCCTTAAAAATTTATTAGCAACTTGATGTGATTTAATGGATTTCAGAAATGTTTTATGCTTCAAGATAGGTTTAATTTTTTGCCAATCACAGTGGCTGACGTTCTTGTGTTAGAGAATCACTCATAGCATTAAGATTTCAACATTCAGCAGTTGTTTACCAAAAATCAAATTTCTACAGTAGGGATAATTACCCTATATGGATGAAGATACAATTTATTGTCCATAGCACGTATTTCCAAGATAGACCCAACAGGAAGTCAAGTGTGAATCAGGACCGGGACTCAAACTGAAAAATAGAGTAACCCTAAGTGTAAGTAACAATGAACTTACATTTTGAGCATTAGAGGCAAGTAAGTTTGGAAATAAGACTCAATCTAAATATGATACCAAGATATGGTATTTTTCTCATGACTGACCTCACATTTTTCCTGAACTTTTTTATCCCAAGAACAGCTGAATAGTTTGGGGAGAAGACATCCCTTCAACAGAAAAGCTAAATGTTACAGTGGAGGGAAGAGTGGCCTTCTTTTACAAGATTTTCTTTACTAGGGGATGTCTCAACCTAGTTAGGTTATAGGTGAATTTAAGTCCTGCATTGAGGAATTTTTTTGCCAACAGCCATCTGAAAACATTTGCTGGAAAAAAACCTTTGCTTCCTGTACACACACAGACTGGCTCCCTATGCTCTTCTTTTGTAAAACTTTGCAAATCTCATTGCCTGAAAAGAACAGTGGCTTCCAGAGCTTTAAAAAAAAAAAAAAGTTATTGAGGTCCCTAATATTCATTTAGGCTCTATCCAGTTCTGACTTCCAGGAATAAGCCTTTTGGAAGGAGGAAGGTGTGCACTATGTGTGTTTCTAGTTCCCATTTGTATGCCCACATGAGAACAAGGACCATATCTGCTTTGCCCCATCCTCAGTAGGTAACATGGAAGCAGCAACATTTATTGAACAAAGAAATTGATGAATGAATAATCTCTGCAACCTCATCTACTATTCTCTCCTTGTGTGCTCCACTGCCACCACACTACCCCTCCTTTCTCGCCTCAGGTCATTGGCACATGTTCCCACTGTCTAAAATGCTCTTCCCCCAGCCATTACCTTGACGGACTCTCGCTGCTGCTATAGGCTTTTACTGAAGTCTCATTACTGAGCAGATCTTCCCTGTCTATGCTAACTACCCCCAAACCCCACTCTTCCCTCTCCCCGCTTTTTTAAAGATTTTATTTATTCATTCATGATAGACATTGGGAGAGAGAGAGGCAGAGACACAGGCAGAAGGAGAAGCAGATTCCATGCTGGGAGCCTGACGCGGGACTTGATCCCAGGACTCCAGGATCAGGCCCTGGGCTGAAGGCAGGCGCCAAACTGCTGAGCCACCCAGGGATCCCCCCCACTCTTCCCCTTGACTCTACTTTTCTCCTGGCATGGCTTGACATATTTGAAACTTTAAATTATTGTGTCTTTTGTTTGTCTGCCTCTCTAGATTGTCAGTTCATAGGGGTAGTGATTTTTTTTTTCCACACTTAGGACAGTGCCTGCTACTTAGTATGTGCTCAGTCAATATTAGTCAAGTGAATGAATGCAAGAATCAGACCTGCAGGACCTATCTCACTAGGTTTGAAGCCCCAGAATGAGGATCTCAGTCCCCAGACTATCACTTACTGCTTAGTTGCATCATCTAGAAGTTTTACTTAATTTCTCTGAACTTCAGCTTCAACTGTAAATTCAAGATAATAGTAATTAATAACAAGGCCTATTAACTGTTAAGTAGTAAATGGGGATAGTCTCAAAGAATAATTTTGAGGGTTACAAGAGAAGAGAAACGTGCACTCAGTTGTCTATTGATGCCAGCAATTATGATCTGAGAGGTGAGGAGGGTTCCAGGTTTCCCCAAGGAGAAGGATCAAACTGTCTTTGGCATTCTAATCTCGACCAGAAAATGGAGTTGGCTGCATTTTGCTAAGCAAAGTTAACTTCTCTTTGCCTTTTAAAATACTAGCCTCTATATTTGAAAAAAAAAATGGTGGGAGGGAACTAGACATAGAGTATATAATCAATATATAAGAGAGAGAGAGGTGATGTACACAGTATTATTTTGGGGGTGAATCAATCATTGTAGTATTTATTTACTTCTAAGAAATTTGCTGGTGTTTCATTTATACCACCATACCTGATGTCAAGTGAGCATGTAATCCTTAGGTGTAGGATAACTGTCACTACGGAATATTTCATGAAAAAATTTTCCTGACAGTGTTAAGCAGCAGTATGGAAATTACTCAAGAGAGAAGTGCATTTAAAAAAAGGATAATTTCTAACTGAAATGTTAACTGTAATGAGTATGCCAGAATCAACCTTGATGTATCTATTTGGACATTTTCTACATCCCAAGTGGTTAGCCTAATACCAATTAAAGCATCACACATTGCTATTATCTTTTCGCAATATTATTTTCATGAATTAATTTTGTTTTAAAAATCAGACCTTTTCCAAATGAGAATAAATTTAAATATCCGAGGTGCGAATGTGAAACTGATGTCAGGACCCATATGTATCTATAATTTCAAATTCTGAAGCCACAGAATCATGGGAATAATCCTAAAAAAATTAAAATGGAGGAACTGACCTTTAGGGTCACTTAATTGTTCCCCTAGCAATTCAGAGAATCCAAATAGTAGCTCCGGGTTTCCTTCTTGTGAAGTTGTGTATCACTTTCCTCTTCTATTCAGTCCTTCATTTGTCTATTTATCCATCCACCCACCTACCCATCATTTCAGTTTTGCAATTTAATAGCTATTAGGTATCATCTATTGAGCCTGGAATGCTGCTTGACACTGAGGAGAGAAAATGTATGCTATTATCTTTTTTTTCCAATACATCATAGTTTAGTGCAAGAAACAAAGAGATTAATAAAATAATCATAATATGACAAGATAGATCTTAGACATATGGACAGAGTGCTGACTGGATGAATCACAAAGGCTTATGAATTATGAAGTGGTAACATTTGTTCTGAGGTTTGAAAGAAGAGTTTTCAGGCAAAGGTAAAATGTATACAGAGGTAAGGAGATCTGAATGGGCATATCAAGGCCTATGAGTGTTAAATAGATATGATTAGAGTCTGTCTCTGAAGGGGTTGGGAAGGTAGGTGGGTTGATATGAATCTCCTCTAAATTTTCTCCAGCTTCATCCTTTGTCACGTGTCTCTGGCAAGTCATGACACTAACCTACTTTGTATGACTGCACCAGCTGTGACTTAGCTGGATAAAATCAAGTGATCATGGTAACCAGAATTCAAAAGTTTCATTCTTTCTCAGACCGTCATTTTAATCTTACATTTTCTGGTTAGGTAGGGAAAGATCTAGTCATAATGGGGACAAGGGGTTTGTACTTATTACTCAAAGGGCAATTTTTTAAAAAATTAGGAGATATATTTTCTACATCAAAATTGGGAGATAGTTTTTCATATCATAACATGGTTAATTTTTCCTCTGCTATTGGTTTAACTATCCTCAGCTCTCAAATTTATGTAGGAAATGTTTTACCTTTGATTTGTATAATCAAAACCTTCTATTGTCTGATTCTAAATTACTAGCCTCTCCTTCATATGATTTTATTATTTATTGTTATTCATGTTATAGTGTCAAATATTAAATTATTCAAATATTTGAAATTCAAATACTACAGGTTTTATATCTCTGGAGTACTTTGGGAAAGAGACTCTAAAGAAAAGCTTTGAAAGTCTATAAATGTCGTGGATCCCATTCAGACTTAATGAGGATTACATAGTTGATGAGCAGAGAATAACAAAGCTGGCTTGTGAATGCCTATGACCGATACATGGGTTAAATGACTTGGCCCCACTTATCATCATTAAATTGTGTATGATTCAGGTTCATGCTGTAACAAAATCACAAATTACTGTAGACATGGATATTCAGGAAAGCCTATGAATGGTTAAGGTAGCAAATATTAAATAAGTATTTGAATTGTAATTGAATCATACTACGTAATACTATTTGTAGAATTCTTTTACGTCAAAAGGATCATGTATGGGATTTCTATATACCTTCTCCCTTGATTTTAATGAACTTTTGTATTTACTAAGTTTGTGCAAAATTATTCCCAAATATTGACAAGAAATTCTTATGATTTTTGTATCAATTTCTTATAAAAGCTTTTTATTTTAGGTCTCATTTATGAATGTTTTCCTGAAATAATAAAAAGTTCTAAGAGCTTATAATCCTTTAGGAGGGATGCAGACCTATCTCCATTGTGAACTTTTATGGACATAAAGGAAGTTATTGTTTCTCTGTCCCTTTATGTTGGTTGACATGTTCCCTTTTGCCCAGGTTTGCTTCTTGTAATCATCTGTTCAATAGTCGAGTACCTGACATGTGTTTATTCCTTAGGCAAACGTGTAAAACTCTTCAGGTTCGAATGGAGAAGTAGAAAGAGAACATTTCTGCTGTGCCTGATGACAATTTTTTTTTTTTTAATTTTCCCACACTCACAAAACTTCTGGCTCCCAATTGGAGCATGAGTGTGGCAAATTCTAGTGTTGGCCGGATTCTAGTGTTTGTCCCTTCCAAGGAAGGGACAGACATTTCATTGAGGAATAAAGATTCAAAACATCCCCCAAAATGAGCTCTCATCTTGGTTCATATCTCACAGAGCAGGAGTGTACATTGTGTCACAGGATTAACTGTTACCTACTCTTTCCTATAGTTACTATTAGCATTCTAGGTACTCCTGACTTCAGGAGGAAAGATGAACTTTGGACAGCTTTAGGATTCAGAAGGCAAAGATCTGTCTCAGTTGTCAGTAAAGAAAGGCATTGAACTATCTTTTATAGAAATAATGGGGGAGGGGCATCACTCTTTGAACTAATGAGGTCCACAAATAAAGCTGCCACAAAGAGGTGGATCTAATATTGTCACCCATGATGGCCCCTCAGTGGACATTGTTTTGCCAAGAATAGGAAATGGATAATACAAAACTTTGGGTGTATTAGTGGACCACTGTCAGTGTTCAACCTGCCTATTTAATGTGGAAATTAGCATGAAAAGTACTGAGCCATCAGGCTTTCACTGAATCTTCATAAACCAAGTGAAGATTGTATTCTTACCTACTGGTCCAATCTTTATATATTTAATTGCCATATAATTGAATCAGCTACATCAAACTAGCATCTAAGTAAATAGAAATAGCTAGAGATTCATATTTTGATCAACTTTGGGAATTTGAAATTACAGAAGTGTGACTATTATTCTAAAAAAA
This sequence comes from Canis lupus baileyi, assembly GCF_048164855.1. Classification (NCBI taxonomy): domain Eukaryota; kingdom Metazoa; phylum Chordata; class Mammalia; order Carnivora; family Canidae; genus Canis; species Canis lupus. Next base: position 7,063,010 of record NC_132848.1, on the reverse strand, counting down.
AATCCCAAAGCCAAGATCAGAAACAATTCAGGGAAAAATATAACTGAGAAATAGAAGGGAAAAAGCAAAAGCACCAGTATATTAAACATAACGGACTGTATTAGACTGTTTTTCAGAAAATATATTCTAGGTTTGCAATTTACAGAAGGCATATTTTTTCCAAAGATTTACCATATACAGAAGGATCAGCTCTAAATGTAATATTATGGAAAAGGACAGAGATGGTGGGGGGAGCACATGTGCTACTTCAGGCATAGAACTAGTTTGGTACAAGTTACACCAATTTCTTCTCCCCAAGTGACAGCCACATATTCTTTATTCAGACAGGTGTCGCAAGGAAAGGTCATGACTAACAGCCATTTGCATTTGTAACTCAAACCATCCAGGAAGTACAGAGAAAATGTTGCTCTTATCAATCTCTAGACTACTAGGGAGATTTTTTCTGCATTTCAGCCCTTCTTCCCAACTCTACTTCTCTTAACTTCACCTTTGGAGTACTAATTGTACTGCTTACCTCTGCACGCCCTCATATGTGTGAGGCTGAAGTTCTTGAGAAGTGCGATACTTGAAGAGATTTAAACTTCTAAAGTAAGTCTTTATGTTGAAAGTGGATAAAAACTATCATCAATTCAAATTACTCCTTTATAAATTAGAGGTGAGTCTAAAGAAATGAACCTAGCATCAAATTTGGCAGGTAAAGTACCTTCCAATTGAGTTCAAAATCTCAACCGTCTCTAAAAATGTATGAACTATGCTGGTATATGAAATGCTATTATTTTTTTAAGTCTACTCAGATTTCCTCCAAGTATTCAAAATAATTGTTTTCCCATTTTAAGGGCTTTTCAATCTCTTCAAGCAAAATATAACTAAATCCCATTATACTGTTGTCTTTTAGAATTACCTTAATTTGGGGGGTCATTTTCCACCGGGAATAAACACAGGTTGTGAACAGGGGCCAGGAGAAGGAAAGTTGTAGACTTCCTTAGTGTCCCAAAAGAATTTATCAACTACCCAAAGAGAAATCAGGGAATGTTTTATTGTGTTATCAGTGAATGTCATCCGGACAGAATCAGTTCTGAGTAGATGAATGTGCATAAACAGCAAGGCAAACAGTCATCTGCTTTCATGAGTCACATAGAAGAGTCATGGCAGGAGCACTGTAGAGCTTTCAGAGTTCCAAGAAATAGTGCAGGTCCATCTGTTCAAAAGATTCATTTCCAGTCAAGATCTTCATTTACACAACATAGGAAGCTGAAAGCCTTTGACAGATGTTGTATTTGTGGTAAAAGCTTACTAGTTTTGCATTCTAATATAACGAGTAGGCTTCTTAGAAAAAGGAAGTCTACACAGTGGTTATACCACCAGTGAATTTAGGTAATCAGAGTAAAGTTTTATCCCATTTGGAGTTAGTGCTTCTTAAGAAGAGTCAGAGCAGTTTGGGGATAGAAGGGAATTAGAAGCACAGAGTCCAACAGACTCACTCGGCCGACTCACTGGAGATTCAGAGATTTTTAAGTCACGTGTCCAATGTGCTAAGACTAGAGGGTAGTAACACTAGTATAAAACTCTTACCAGAATAAGGCTACCATTCTTCAGTCATGTTTGCTGTTTTGGTTCTCTCTGGAAGTATAGATTGGGTGATATTTTCTGCTTCCACACTGGTATCCACACTGCGTTATACCTAAATACAACCAGTTAGGTATGGCAATGCTCTCTGTTGTTTGAAATGACTATCCTCCCAATCACCCAAGGCTGTTAGATTTTTAGAGTATTTATAGGACAGATAACAAGGTCATTCAGTAGAAATGTTGACCCTAGCAGAAGTATTACACAGATGGCTTTTGGTGCCTCAAGTGTTAAAATAAATGTTCAGGCCAAGCCAGCACCAGACATTCCCAGGAAGAAAAGTAAACTGTGGCATGAAAACCTGACAGTTTTCATGGCTATAGAATCACCTCCATCACCAAGAAAGTAAAATACAGCCTTACTTTTTTTTTTATGTAGGTAGGTGGATTTATGAAGATGATTCATGTCACTGCCTTACAGTGCTTCATCTATACCTAAAAGCTATCTGGCAACTAGACTTGAATGATTATTCTAGATCGACAGGTGTCTTTCATTTTGTAATACATCATTATATAAGTTGCTTTAAGATAGGATAAGTGCATTCACATAGTTATGACCAGCTCAGTGGCAGCTTTTCTCCTTGTGTAAATGAGAAAACCTGCTACTGCGGAGTAACGGTGTTTTAATTGCACTTTCAATACACAAAAACTAAGGCAAGAGCTTAATTCATGTACTTGTAAGAGCCGTATTAAAAAAATGTATCTGCAGTAAAGTGGCAGTTATACTCCAGGCAAGGCAATGTTCATTCAAATTAAGATGATAAAGGTATTCTAGATCTCCTTTTACTTTATCAAATTAAATTTGTTTATCAGAATGTTAGGTTGACATGATGCCTGTTGTGATGTCAGTAAGCAGCTGCATTATAAAGACTGGGCATGCGCTGCATTTAAAGCTACCACCTTTTGGAAAGATTGCCACATCTTTTTCCTTGCCTTCCAACTGTTTAAATATTGTTCATCAGTCCAAAAATTTTATCTAATAACATGGCTATTTACTGTAAATTCAACATGTTTTTATGAAGTTGATTTGTTCATAAAGCATTGTCTGTTCCATTATTGTGTATATATGACCCATTTTATATTTACAGGAATGTAAATATTGCTCAGTAGTTCCTCATAACAAGATTTTAATGGCCACACTGGAGAAAATGTTGTGTTTTTTTTTTAATTAAGCTAAAATGATAAGATTCACATTGATGCTGTGGAAATTTGGCAGTGATTTCACAAATTTATATAGACTGGCAAACTGAAAAACTGGGATTTAAAAAAAAATCTGGAATATGAGCTAGAACTCAAAGTGAAAGAGTATCAGAGGAATCATCAATAATGAATAAGGACATTTACAAATCTGCATTTTGTTTCGGTATAATTATGTCACATTTATTTTTTAAGTGGAGTGCTAATTTCCTAGATATTTGTACTGTATGCAAAGTCTGATGGCTGCTGGTCCATTAAAAAGACAACATAAGAATGAAAAAGAATGGATTGTGTATCCATAAACACCAGTAATATATGATCAGAAAAATTAAGGGGCAAAGCCTAGGAATTCAGTGTATTCAGAGGGCTAGAAATGTGTGTGTGTGTGTGTATATACACACACACACACACACACACACACACATTTCTAGCTCTCCAGGCACATACATATATATATATATATTTATATATTTATATATAAATATATATTTATATACACACACATATATGTTTATATATGAATAATAATAGTTACCATTTACATAGTGTTTATTACATACCTAGCACTGTTCAAAGCACTTGGCCTACTAACTTATTTGCTCTTCAGCTCATACAACCCTATGATATTGGTACTGATACTATCCTCTTTTACTCAAGGTCACACAATGAGTTATCAGCAGAACTGGCTTCAGGTACATTCTTTTTAACCACTACTCTATATCCCTTAATCTGAAAAGAGTCTCACTCCTAAAGTAGGCCCAAAAAGAGGTGCTTTCCTCTTGATTGAAAGGATGTTTATGATTAGTAAGAATATGAAATGAATAATTGCAGGATCAGTTTCTATAAGACACCAACAATTAAATCAATACTTATAAAGAAACAGGCAGTAATGCCCCACCACCCCAATACTTATCCTAGGTATCGCCTTTTGTGTAGTGTTTGGGAATTACTGCTACTATCACCAGTTATTATTTAAAAAGCATTTACCTGGACACTTTCAAAGGATTATCTGATTTAACCGCAATAGCAAAGGCATGGGGTCTAATTATACCATTCTCGTATTACCCTTGGGGAAGACTAGGCTTAGGGAGTTCAAATAACTTACTCAGCCCCACAGTGTGAGAACATGCTAAGGAAGAGATCTGAACCCAGGCTGTGTGCCGGCGGAGCCCACCCACACTGTCAATGCCTCTCATCATAATGTGTTGCCTCCCACTGATAACTCAGGCATCAGGGCTTGAGTGGGGGAAAAGGGAATTACTGACTCCATGAATGTAATTAATTTAAGAACTTTATAAAATCATCTATTACACTTGGGGACAAGATAGAGTCTTGAATTTCCTTTTTAGCCTTTCTAATTTATCTTAACTAGAAGATAGGCAAAGGATACTTCATAATGTTCAAAGTATAAAATAAAACCAGTATAAAATAGTTGATTTCATTTCACATTTAACTAAGGTCATGTATGCCATTACCTTGTTTTGTTTTCTCTAATTAAATTGATGAACAGACTTAAGGGTTGTGATTTTAGCACAAATTTTTGAGAAATCAAATCAGGATACTATAATAGATTTGTTAGACTGAGAGAAATAAATGGGCTAAAATAAGGGGATAATTCTGAAAGAATTCTTGCTTTTTGTTTAATATTAGCAGGGTAGCGCCATCCTTGTGGGTCATTACCAAGATAGCTTTGAGCTACTAACTAGAAAAGCTGCCATCATTCTGATTACCTTTTGCATGTGTTCAGCTGTCAAGTATTTTTACTTGTTGAATTGACTGGTGTGCGGCACACACAAATAAGATTTACATAAAAAGGAACAGCTGTGTGAAACACTGCCTTTGGAAAGGCGAATTCACTGAGGTGGTGATTAAAACGTATGAAACTCCAGGCGTAACTATAATTATCATAGGACATTTCTCTCTCTCTCTCAGGCAGTATTTTATATCTACTGCCCTCAGAACCAAAAGACAGTACATTCATGGTAACAAATGCTTTTCCTATCTTGTAAAGATGGTTTTATGGCAACCTCCTGCTTTTAGTTACTGAAAACTTGCTGAAAATCGTCTTTACAAGCTAACACTTTTTACTATTTGGCCTCCTCCAAAAGATATGGCTTGAGTGAAAGAGAGTGATATCTAAGTTCTAAAAATAAGGCAGTGCTTAATGTGGTATATTAAAAATCACGTTTAGATGAGAGCAACATTTTTAAACATATCACTTAAACAACCCTTGCATATCAGGAAAGGAGAAAATGGTGCTTGTTTTCCGAGTAGCATGCCAGAATTTTGACTTGAGTAACTTGAACTCAATAGGCAGGTAAATCAAAGAAGTGTTTGTTATTTTTGCATTACATTTTAGACAATTTCATCTTCAATATTGCTGCCTCTTCTGTATTAGGCGAATTACATTGGTGATAATGTACCTACATTCAGAATCATCCTTATGTTTTCAAGTCTTTGGTTTTGCCATTTCATTTGATACAACGGTGGAGGTTGTCAGGGAGGGTGCTGACACAGGCCCATACATGCTCATATCTGTATCACATTGAAAAGGACAAGTGAAAAAAAAAAAGAAAAGGACAAATGATTACTTAGCCTTTGTTTGAATTCTTTAAGAGTAGTTCTCTACTTTGATTAAATATCTGTTCGTGTGGCCCTCTCGTTGTACTTTTTAGTGGTTCTCTTGTTAAAGCTTTGTGCATTGAAAAAAACTTGTAAAACCTTTATTATACTAAGTGTTTTCACAGACATTATCATAGTTGAGCCTCACAGCAACCCCTATGAAGATAACAGGACTATCCCCTTTCCACTGTGACTGCTATTACTGCCACACCGACCTTAATCTAGAACTCCACATGCCAAACCACAATGAATTGATCGGAGTAATTTACAAAAATGAAATCTAAAATAGTCCACTGAAGGCCTATCTTCATCTCATAAAATGTGCTAGGATGTTTTTAGGATTAATAAACTGGGAATATTGTATAAAGCTGGAATGAGAAGTCATTTACTCAAGTTTTGACCTATGCTTATTTAGAGAATTCTTTTAGTCATATTTAACTTTCTATATTCTAACAATTATTTTAGGTGATAGCATAAAAAATGTAGGTTTGTGATACGCTTAGGATAGGCATTGTGTTTATGTGTAGACATGTATGTTTACTGAGATGGAGGAAAAATGTGTTCTATAATATAAACCTTTGGTGTTGTACTGTAAATGTGTCTTTTTAAAATTTTCATAAAAACAAAGCTTTAATATATGAATAGTTGAGAGAATCCCTCCCCAGCTTTATATAAACTAGCAGGATGAAATATTTAGCTTGGAATAAAGATAGAAGAATGCATCTACTGTACCCACAAAGAGATTACTTAGAATCGGGGCTCCAAATGACACAGGAGGACAGGCCACTGGCTCTTGTGGGATCACTACACCATGTCCTTCCAGTTGCCTATGCTGAGTCCTTGCCGGGGCTAACCCATTTGTGCTTTCTCAGTTCCTCTCTTTACCTAGCATAGTTTTGGAAATATAATCCCTTATAATGTTTATAAGTCTTCCTACTAAGAGGAGAATCTTCAGAAAAGGCAACGGGATCTTGCTCAGGCAATGGCAGTCAAAGATTAGGTTAAGTCAGTATGCATCAAGAAAGTTTATCATAAAGTTTTTGTATTTTCCACAATGATTAGCTATCTCTATGGGCAACCTGGGACATAACGTCTGTCGAAACATTCATGTTTACTCTCCACGTTGTTCTTAACGCTAACCCTCAGACTGGGAGCCATTCAGAGAATATCTATAAAATGACCACTAAGAGGAAGACAAATTGAAAATGAGACTGTTACCCTATCTAAGAGAGCCCCTGCTCCCAGCATCTCTGGGGGTGAGCAGGCCCTTTCTGTATTTGTATCCTTCCATCCTCAGTTCCATTCCTCCCAGGGGAGGAATTTGTGCATGGGAGTAAGAAGCTTTAAATATGTAAGCAGAGGCTCCTTCCTTGGACAGGACAACTGACCAAAGAGACATAAATAAGATGGTCGCCTCCATGCAGAAACAACTTTTCTTTGAATTTATAGCTTCCTTTTGTAGTATAATTTGAGACTAGCTGTAGTAGAGCCGGAGCTAGATTATTTTGCTTAATGTTTCTTTTTCATAATTGATCAAAAAAACAAAAACAGTCTTTCTGTAAATGTTTTATGAAAGGATGAGTAATTATATGATTTAATGGAATAAAACCAAAGTATCCACAGTAACTTTCAAGAATGCACTATTTGTTGTAACCATTTCTTGACAAGAATAGTCATGCAACTCTAAGTGCCTTGAATTTAGAGTATACCTAGGAATTCACTGGTGCAGCAGAAATCTCTCTTTCTGTATAGCCATCTATCATCTCCCCTTATGTATATATAGATAGAAGGTATCAGGTACTCTAGAGGTTAACTATTTTTTCCCATACACATTCTTTGGACTTGAGTAGGTGTGAAAAGCCAGTGATAATCTCCCTTAATAATATTTATAATAGCATTAATCAACTTTTTTTGAGAATTTTTGGAATATTTAAACCTTGGTAAAATATTGTGCATTGTTTTTCTCCCCACATTTTTTCCTCATGAATAATTTTTCTGAAATAGAATTGAGTCAAATAAGCACTCAAGTTTTAAACTATTTCAAGAATGGGTTTTATGGAGCTAATGCCCAAGGACTTTCTTGAAGACGGGGTCTGATTGTATTCCCATGAACAAAGGTCTTTCTTTACTGAAGTCTGGCATAATGTCTTTATGATCTCTGGATTATGTCTTCCATGCCTGTACAAAGGACAAAGATTCCAGAACCATCGTTTGGATTTGAGACAGGTAGCATCACAAGATCTTCCTGGTCATAGTTGTAGTCATTTGTTGGATAGTTGTGCAAGTAGCTCTAAAAATACCGTGAAAGGATAGAGAACACTGATGTCTTTTCTAAAGTGGCAACACTAGAATCTGGTAGTCCTTTAAAATTCAACATTTGATAAAACAAATACCACTGGGCAGCCCGGGTGGTTCAGTGGTTTAGCACCTTCAGCCCCGGGTGTGATCGAGACCCAGGATTGAGTCCCACATCAGGCTCCCTGCATGGAGCCTGCTTCTCCCTCTGCCTGTGTCTCTGCCTCTCTCTTTCATGAATAAACAAATAAAATCTTAAAAAAAAAAAACAAATACCAACATTTTGAATTCTTCTAATACTAAATTGTATTTGGAGTTTTAAGATCATATAGACTGTTATAAAATGATTATCTTTTCTTCTTCCTTTGTAGGTAACCCATTAACAAAGGATAAATCAAGTGATCCTCACGCCTGGTTACATCAAACATCTGCACAGAAACTTAATTCCTGAGATGATCTTGAAGGGAGATTTTTATACCGCTCACAAGAGGCACTGCAGAGTCTTATTTCCAAAGGATTTCATGGCTCATAATTGGCCTCTTCTTGAAACCAAGACTTTTAAAAAGTCAGACATGAACTTCTATGTCATGAAGATTTTGTCAGATTTGAACTGTGTTCAACTTGTAAAATTGCACTTGCTAAGAGAATTTGGAGTTGCCATCTGAAGAGTTGGTGTTTCCCGGTGATGTCAGAGACACTCACCTTTTGGGCTCTTGGCTTCAAATGTGACTGCTTTTCTTGTTTCTGAAAGTCTGCCAAGTGCACTGGCCTCCTGCCATGGATATGTTCCTGGGTCCAGTCCTGTGTTCGTTGGCTGGTGGGACTGCACCTGGCTTTATTGACATTTCCTTTGCGAACTTCTTCTCTGGCATGGTGTAGACTGAGACCATTTTATTTGTATCTTAATCTTGGAGCTCTGAAAGCCTACATGTTTTAACATCTTAACATTGCTTTTGTTAAGGGAATGGAAATATATATCCATTGATAATAATTATTGTTGGCAAGTAATAGTTATCTGAATACATCAATCATATAAGAATGTATAGACAAGCTGACATGTTTCCCCAAGGCTAACATACTACTACAGCTCTCTGTCAGTTACATAGGTAGTAGTTAGAACTGAATTTCCATTTTCATTATATGCTAGTTTGTACTTCTGGAGTACTCTCCCTTTTGGTTTTTGTGGGGTTTTATTAAGTGGGCTTTTTCTTTCATGTTTATATTTACTTTTTCCCTTTACAGAAATCAGCAGTGAGCAGTCAAGTATGTAGGTAGCCGTTGGTTTCAAAAAAATCGCCAGGGTTGCATGTGGGTTTCTGATTTCTTAGCTTGAGAGTTATTCACTTAAGATTTCTTCTAGTAATTTTTTTTAACTGTCCTTTCTACCATTTTAATAGACTGTCCCTTGCTCGCTCCCAGTGACTGTTTGGATGCTTATATATCTGTTCAGTCTGTTAATAGAATTGTTCATTTTCCTTGGTATCAAATTTATAATATTTGCTTATAGTTGTCCCAAACAATTTCTTAGATCAGTTTCTTCCCACATTTTTGTAGTCATTTTAACATTTTTGTTTTTCAGTTCTATAGAATAGTCTTATAAATATTTAAAGGCCTTAAACATGTATGTACTTTTTTCCTAAGTTATTACAGAATGTATAATTTTATACTACATTTATTTTATTTCATTTGTTATGTGAAGGGAGAGAAGAATTGAAAATACATAGCCATTCTGTAACCCTATTGTGTAAGTGTATAGTTGAAGGGATGTAATGGGGGAGACTTCTTGGTTTACTCATCTTAGCCTAATAGGAAGGTCTTTCATAAATTGTCTTATTAGAAGTTCCATTATGTTAGAGAAAATGTGGCCATCTTTCATATTTTTAGAACTCATTGACATGGTCAATTAAGTCTTTGTTGGTTTCCATGACGGAAGCTGACATACCTTAGAGAGTTTTGGTCTGTTAGTTGGTAACAAATTTCAAAGACCAGTACATTACCCAGGATGTCTTCTGGGCAGACAAATTACAAGTGTAAAATTTGTTAAAAGTTAAATTTGTAAAGTATACTTTTGACACTGAACCAAAGTATACTGCCCTACAAGTCCATGAAATGAGATGACTTCCTCCCTCCATTTTCATTATACATAAAACTAGATGGCTCTGAGTGGATTCTGTAATAGTTCAAGACTGTATGAATTCAGAAAGAAAAAAATAACAGTTGTGCTGGAATTTTTGCATCAATGATAACATCATTTCTTTGGAACAAAGTAGAAAACTATACTATTTTGGAAATTATGAATTTGTCCTAGGTTTGTTTGAAATTGTAGATCATGCTTCTCATTTTTTTTTTTACCTGAGTCCTTTAAAACAACACTGGAAATTCTGTATCATATACAAGTGTAACACATGCATATCAATAGAAAAAAATAAATGGAATTTCAAATAGACTAACTAGATTATCCCCAGTAGATTAATGTTGTGACTATTCAGAAAAGGTAAATAAAATTGGGATATAAAATGGGCTCTCTTTCATGAGTTACATTTGGAGAATCGGTTTTCTGGTGTTTTATTTTAAAAGTCAGTTACTCTACAGGAAAACCTCTGAATTCATGGGGAAGCTGACATAAATTTTTCAATCTCCTTTTAATAAAAATCCATGGCAACTCTTGCCATTTACACAAGGTTCCAATACTTGATTTGCTTGTTTGCTAGGAAACAATTGAAAGAGATATATTTACTCTTGTGCTATTTGCCCACATCTTGACTAGGAGTACAACTGATGGATGTTTGCTAGCCATATGCAAAATTCCTTTTATTATACAAATTGTTAAATATGCTGCCTATCCTTTGAAGTTCATTACATATGGAAATGTTAATGAAAATATCAGATATGGTTATAACTCAGCTTTCACACTTCTTAAAAATAATTTAAAACCCACAAGAAGTTACAAAAAAAGAGAGGAGAACCTCTGTGTGCTCTTTTCCCACTGTCCTCCAGTGACCAAATCTTATCAAATCAAGACACTGACATTGGTACAATACTATTAAATCAAATACAGACCTGACTCAGATTTTCCACTTTCACATGTACTGTGTGTGTGAGAGACGGAAGGAGAGCGAGCTCTATTGTATCCTTTCCAATTGGTAAAACGTTACTGTGGTGTATATTAGGATAGAAGGACATGGGCAATGAATGACTGATGTGTAATTACTTTTTCCAAGGTCTCTATTTTAAGGATAACATCCTTTAGCTTTATTTTTCTTTACTCTTGATGCCTTAACCTCCTGGAAACTTCTAGTTTTAATGGCAGAGAGTACCACATGTGATTTCAAACCTACTTTTGACTTTAACGGGTAGGAGGAGAACTGAGAATCTGTATCTAAGGTTGAAATAAAAAGGGAGTTGAGCCTGTTCTTTGATCTCCTCAGCAAGTCCTGTGCTACTACACAATGCTGTACAATTGGGTTGTGACTTTTGATGATACACAATAGCTAATAATAGCACAATGATTAAACGGGACTTGATCTTTCTAAAGTTTTATTTTCTCAAACCGGAGGCAATAGATCTCTGAAAGAGCCATATATGCAAAGGTATCAAATAATATTTTTCATCATCCTGCCTTTTCTTCCTTTGAGTGACTTAAGTGGAGAGAATTAGAATGATAGCAGACACTCTGCTAGGGGAAACAGAAAAGTCAGAGGAGACATGCACTGGGCAGCTTCCCACTCCCCTTACCCACATAGAGATCATACCCACAGAGTAGGACATTACTATGTTTTATCAAGGTAAGGGTTTGTCTTCTTTTTCTCTTTTATATAGAATACTTTGAAAGAAGAGTAGAGGTACCAGATTTCTTCATTGTTTTTATTTGCACTGTGAGAGACTGAAAAGTAGTGTAGACATTACAAATATCTGGCATTTCACTGACAGTTACTGAATTCCTACTGCCTCTATAGGGCTGGATCACATTTTGGGGTTAGCTGAAGTTTCACCTTTAAAATACTTTTAAAGGCAGTTCACTAGGTAATTTTCCAATACTCTACGTAGGCGCGGCACTATACTAACCTATGGGAAAATTGGGCACACAAAAGATTTTTAAGTATTTCATATTTGCTTTGATTTTTATACCTGTTTTCAATATGTTGCAAATTACTAAATAGGATGCACTATGTCCTAAACATTTTTCTGGAAATGACTGAACTTCATTTTTGAACTTTAGAAGTTAGGTGAGCAGGACAGTACATGTCCATAATGTGGTTTTACAGATTTTAGCAAAAATGGGATTGAAAATCTTAAAGAAGAGAGATTGTGGGCTTAGAAATTAACAGAGGACTAAAATAACCTGGGGGAGAGGGAATAAGGCCTGAGCTTAGACTATTACACTGAGAAGAATCTGAAACTATGGAGATCAATTCCAGTTGCAATTTAAATTATTTGAGGATCCTAACAATTACCCTTGCTTGACCCTACTCTATGATATGCTCTTACTTGACCCAGGCCCTAATCCTAGACTGATTATTTTTTTTAAAGCTCCCCCAGTGATTCTAATGAGCATCCAGGGTTAAGAGCCACTAATGAAGGCTCAACGAATTGGGTGAACTGATTGCATGACTGAAAGGAAGACATGGAAGAAAAGTCCAGAGGGTCCTGAGCCTACTACAATGGGATAACTGAGGTTCAGTTAAATATGACAGAAAAACCTAGGAAAAAGCAAGGTGAGTAGCAGGTAAGAGGCAATGTTCAAGCCTACAGAATTTAAAGTACCAATGAAACATTCAGAAAGTCACATCAGAAAGGAACTGAATAGGTTTTATTGGGTTTGTAATTAGAGATTATTGTTGGTCTTGGAAAGAGCAGTTTCAATGAAGTGCTGTTGTAGGATTGAGCTTTCATTAGTTTGCAGAGGAGTTAGAGATTTGAAAATGGATATAGTACACACAAACTTCTCTTTGAGTGGGAAATGAAAAAGCAAAGTAGGGTAGTGTTTATGAAGGGGATACAGAATCAAAAAAGTGCATTATTTTAAATATAGGAGAAATAAGACTTTGTTTACATATGATGCACAGGAGAGGGGGAGTGGTGTGTTAAGAACCTAGAACTGAAAATATAAAGGAAATGAAGGCAAGGGTGTCCATATCTAGATGGAAAGAAAGTCATAATATGCAAGGAATAAACAGAACCAAATCCCATAGAAAATCTAATGGGGTGAACAGTGAAGAAGTAATTGGTGCTTGGGTCTTTGGTGACTTCCCACAAAACAGTGTCCCTAGTGTGGAGACCGTGAATCAAAAAGCAATCACTGGGATCTATTATCCCATGGAGGAGTTTCAGCTTATACCTGGGCTACTGAGAGAAAGTTAATGATTCCAAGATCATAAATAAATTAATAAGAGAGAAATTAGCTAAGTGCAATATCCTTATTTATAAAGTGAAAATATTTTATCTCACAGGATTGTTGTGAAGACTCAATGAGTTAACATATGCAAAGAGCAGTATGTAGTGCATAGTATTTACTAAAATGGTGGTTCTTCATTTGTTAAAGAGGTCAGTTCTGTTCACCCTGCAGTTGGTGTAAAAATTGTATTGATAGAAAATAATAAAATCATATCATATGTGATATAAAAAGTTTTGGGGTCTGCTGGTATTTTTGCTAAATAGAATGGGAAGATGTAGAGAGGCACTACATTTAAACCACCTGTTTTCAGGAATCGTGTGGCTGCAAAGAAGGTTAAAGAATAACCAGTGACAGGCTGAGCGAAAGAAATAGTGAAGGAGAAATTGATAAAAGATCCCTTTATCCATCCTATTTATTGGGAATAGTTGGGAAGATCAAAGGGAAGGGTTAATGTGAAAGGAATCTATTTTTCTGCTATTAGATAAATGAACAAAATGTACGAAGCTAGGGAGAAATATAAAAGTGAGGTTAAAGGAAATAATGCCTACAGAACTCTGGGCTGAGGAAACAGCAACACACTAAGATACAGGTCTTAAGTACATGAGATTTATTTGCTGAGTATATAAGCTCCAGAGCTTGATTTGAAATCAAGGTGAACAGAAAATATTTGAAGCAAATTTTGATGTTTTTAGATACTCAGAGCTCAGAAGACAATAAAGTCATAATAGAGGACACCTAATTTGTAGAGAAATGTGACTTTTCCATTATTATAATGCAGTCTAGACAAAAAAAAAAAACAAAAAACAAGTGAGAATGAATAATTGGATCATCTTTGGATGTAAATAGTTGAGATTAAAAGGCTAGCATCTGTTGAGTCCTTACTCTGTGCCAAAAGTTCTAAGAACTTCATTATTTGAACTAATCTAATCTATATGTAATTGTTTCTATTATTTTATAGTAAAAAAAACTAGGGCATGGAGATGTTCAACAGTTTCCCTAGTGTCATCTGATAGTAAGTGGCCAAGCCAGGATTTTTAACTTTTGTAGTAGTAAATAGTAGGTTGTTAGTTTACATGCCATTCAAAAAGTATATTATGGGGCTATAGGAAGACTCCAGAGGCCAAGTAAAATAAAAGGGAATGATGTTTGTAGATCTAGACGGGGTAGAAATTAGATTTAAAAGTGAGGAGAAGTTTTATTAGAGATAAGGAATAATGAGAGATCCATTAATTAATATTTTTGTGTTCTTATGTGTCAAGAATTATGTTAGAAGCAGTGAATAAAATTTAAGTACCCTTGACCCTTGAACAACATAGGTGTGAATTGTGGGGGTCCACCTACACATCAATTTTTTACAATACAGTACTATAAATGTATTTTCTCAAGATTTTCATGACATTTACCTTTCTCTAGTTTTGTTGTAATAATATAGTATATAAAATAGTATATAATACATAAAACATACAAAATACATGTTGATCGACTCTCTATGTTATCCATAAGGCTTCTGGGTCAACAATAAGCTATTAGTAGTTAAGGTTTGGGGTTGTCAAAGTAATACATGCGACTTTAGGTCCAAACTGGTGATGTAGAAAGACGCTTACTCACTTCCTCTATGGACACACCAAATATACATCTTTTTATACAGCAATTCCTCCTGAAGAAAAACTGAAAGCTGACTGAACAGCTTCTGTACAACAAAAGACAGAGAGACCATGTAGAAAAGAAGAAGAAAAGTAGAGACATAGTAACAAAGGGAACCTCCACCCCAGTGTTGCAAATGGCAATATGGAGGGATAGTACTGATGGACATGAGCAGGTTCATTTACCCTGGGGCTCACAGAAAAGGTCATGACTTAAAACGGCAACCTGAATCAAGGAACCAGTCCTAGAATCCTGTCAAATGGCAGGGCAACTGCTAGAACTCACTTTAGGTCAGAGGGGCTGGTAAGTGCCATGGTTTATGTTCCCACTCCACCTTGATAGTGTGGGTTTTTTGTCAGCAGGGCCCAAGCACCATAGCTGGCCTGCTGCCTCAGTGAGCCCCAGGCCCCTAGTACAGACCCCGGGGCACAGAAAAAAAAATCCACATGTTTTAAAAGAACTACAATATATTAGATACAAGTCCATAACGCCGCAAAATGAAAGGGAAAACCTGCTAAAATTCTCTCCAAGTCGGAGGGGCTGGTGAGCTCAACAGTTTACATTCTTCCTCCACCTTGATAGTGTGGTCAAGAGCAAGATCCAGTGACCGAGGTGGCCTACCACCACAGTGAGCCCTGGGCCCCTAGCCCACCCAAGCCCTAGCCCTCTATCTCATCACAGTGGTACAGACCCAGACATCCATGGGTAGTGCTCACTAAAGATCTAGTTATCTTGTGAAGGTGACAAAGGTGCAAAGGGCCCTGGAACATGCCAAGCCTATATCCTTTTGGTTTTAGACAACTTGCGAGGGCAGTCCCTGCACCAAGTGCCCCAAGATTTCTGGCTTATGCCTGCCTCAGCTCCAGTTGTCCCACAAGGATAACCCATGTGCAGCCTCTGAGGACCCTGTGGCCCATGCCCCATCTCAGTTCCAGCCTTCCTGCTAGGGCACCCGTTCCCCCCCACACACACAACCCTGGAATCCCCTGGCTTGCACCCACTCCAGTTCCAGCCATCTCACTAATGTGGTCCCAGAACAGTGCTTCAGGACCCTCAGTCCACTACAAACATAGCTCCAGCCAGTCAGCCAGGTATACACAGTCAACATAGGGGATGAGCATAACAAACTCACTCCTTCAAGTTTAGAAGTATCTGTTCTGCCTAATTCATAGAAACAAGCAAAGAAAGTCCATCAAGATGAGGAGATAGAAGAATATGCTCCAACTGAGAGAACAAGACAAAACCTCAGAAAAACAAGTAAATGAAACAGAAAGTCATGATAAAGAGTTAATGGTAATGGTCACAAAGATGCTCACTGGACTAGAAAGAAGAGTAGATAAACTCAGTGAGAACTTCAACAAAGAGAAAATAGAAATAACCAATAAGAGTTGAAGAATATAGTAACTGAAATGGAAAATACACCAGAGGGAATCAAGAGTAGATTAAAAGATGCAGAAGGGGCAGCCCAGGTGGCTCAGCAGTTTAGCACCTGCCTTCGGCCCAGAGCATGATCCTGGAGTCCCAAGATCGAATCCCACGTCAGGCTCCCTGCATGGAGCCTGCTCCTCCCTCTGCCTCTCTCTCTTTTTCTTTCTCTCTCTCTCTCTCTCAAGAATAAATAAATAAAATATTGAAAGAAATAAAGGATGAAGAAGAAGAGATCAGTGACCTTTAATATGGGGTAATAAAAAACATACAGGTTAAACAGCAAAAAGAAAAAAAATTGAGAATAGGTTAAGGGATATCTTTGACAATGTCAAGCAATGAAATACTTGCATTATAGGGCTCCCAGAAGGGGAAGAGAGAGAGAAAAAAATATATTTGAAGAAATATAGCTGAAAACTTCCCTAATCCCAAGAAGAAAAGAGATATCCAGGTTCAAAAAGCACAGAGGGTTCCAACCAAGATTAATACAACAATAGGACATAACAATTGCAAATATGTACCCAACAGAGGAGGACCTGTTACAGCAAACATTAACATACATGAAGAGAGAAATTGACAGTAATACAATAATAGCAGGGGATTTTAACACCCCACTTACAGCGACAGATACATCATCCAGGCATAAAATCAAGAAGGAAACAATGTCTTTGAATGACACATTAGATCTGATATACTTAACAGATATATGCAAAACATTCCATTTAAAAACAACAGAATACATATTCTTTTCAAGTGCACGTGGAACATTCTCCAGGACAGAGTACATGTTAGGCCACAAAACAAGTCTCAATACATTTAAGAAGACGGAAATAATATCAATTGTCTTTCCTAAGTACAACTGTATGAAACGAGAAATCAATTACATGAAAATAATGGATAAAACAAAATCACATAAGGGCTAAACAATAGACTACTGAATAACCAACAGGTCAATGAAAAACTCAAAACATCTGAGACAAATGAAAATGAAACACAATGGTACAACATCTTTGAGATGCAGCAAAAGCAGTTCTAAGAGGGAAATTTGTAGCAATGCATGCCTACCTCAAGAAATAAAAATCTCAGATAAACCATTTAACTTCAGACCTAAAGGAACTCGAACAAGAACAAAGCTTAAAGTAAGTATAAGGAAAGAAATTATAAAGATGAGAGTAGGAAAATAAATAAAAATAGAGACAAAAATACAAGAGGAAAAAAATCAATGAAACCAATAGCTGTGATAAAATTGATAAAGCTTTAGTCAATCTTACCAAGAAAAAAGAGGTTACAAATAAGTAAAATGAGAAAGGAAAGAGGGAAAATAACACCAGAGAAACACAAAGAATTATGAGACGACTGTGACAAATTGTATGCCAAATAACTTGAAAACCTAGAAGAAATGGATTCCTTGAAACGTACAATCTTCCAAAGCTAAATCAGAATAGATAGAAAATTTGAACAGATTACTAGTAACAAAATTGCATTGGTAATCAATAAAATCCTTACAAACAAAAGACTGAGACTAGATGGCATCACACATGAATTCTACCAAACATCTAAAAAAGAATTAATACTTATTCTTCTCAAACTATTCCAAAACATAGAGGAGGAAGGAAAGGTTCCAAATACATTCTATGTATCCGGCATTATTCTGATACCAAAACCGATAAAGACAGTACAGAAAAAGAAAAACAAAAGGAAAGAAAGAAAAGAAAATTACAGGCCAATATCCCTGATGGCCATTGGTGCAAAAATTCTCAACAAAATATTATCAAACCAAAATTGACAATGCATCAAAAGGACTATTCCAATCACTAATCCACAATCAAGTGGGATTCTTCTAGGGATGCAAAGATGGTTCAATATTTGCAAACCAATCAATGTGATGCACCACATTAATAAAATGAAGTATAAAAATCATATAATAATCTTAAGAGATGCAGAAAAAGCATGTGACAAAATTCAACATCCATTCATAACAAAAAACTCTGAACAAGTGGGTCTAGAAGGAATGTATTTCAACATAATATAGTCCATATATGACAAACTCACAGATAATCTCATACTCAATGGTGAAAACCTGAGAGCTTTTCTTCTAAGATCAGGAACAAGACAAGAATATCCACTCTCACCACTTTTATTCAATATAGTATTGGAAGTCCTAGTTACTGCAGTCAGACAAGAGATAAAAGACATTCAAATTGTTAAGGTAAAAGTAAAACTATCACTACTTTCAGATGACATGATACTGTACAGAGAATACTCTAAAGACTACCAAGAAACTACTAGAAGTTATAACGAGTATGGTAAACTTGCAGGATACAAAAATACACATAAATTTGTTCCATTCTTATACACGAATAACAAAGTAGCAGAAAAAGAAATTAAGAAGCAATCCCATTTACCACTGCACTGAAAAAGTAAAATACCTAAGAATCAATCAAGGAAGTAAAATATCCGTATTCTAAAAACTATAAAACACTGATGAAAAAAACTGAAAGCAACATAAACAAAAACAAAGATCTAACATACTCATGTATTGGATGAATTAATACTATTATAAATGTTCATACTACCCAAAACAATCTACAGATTCAATGTAATCCCCATCAAAAAAACAGCAGCATTTTTCATAGAACTAGAATAAATAATACTAAAAATTGTATGGAACCACAAGATCTCAAACAGCCAAAGCAATTTTGAGAAAGAAAAATAAAGCCAGAGTAACACAATCCGAGGTTTTAAGATATATTACAAAGCTATAAGAATCAAAACAGAATGGTATTTGTATAAAAACACACACATAAATCAATAGAACAGAATAGAGAGTTCAGAAATAAACCCATGCTTATGTGGTTAATCAATCTATGACAAAGGAGACAAGAATATACAATGGAAAAAAGACAGTCTCTTTGATAAAAGGTGCTGGGAAAACCTGACAGCTACATGCAAAAGAACGAAACTGGACCACTTTTTTACACCATACACAAAAATAAACTCAAAATGGATTAAAGACCTAAATGTGAGACCAGAAACCATAAACCTCCTAAAAGAAAGCACAGGCAATAATCTCTTGGACTTTGGCCTTAGCAGTATTTTTCTAGATAGGTCTCCTTAGGCAAGAAAAACAAAAGCAAAAGCAAATTATTGGGGCTATACTAAAATAACTTGCATAGCAAAGGAAAACATTAATAAACAAAAAAAGCAACCAACTAAATGGGAGAAGATATTTTCAAATGATTTATCTGATAAAGGGTAAAATCTAAAATCTATAAAGAACTTCTTTAGCTAAATACCAAAACCCCCACAAATAATCCAATTGAAAAATGGGCAGAAGACCTGAATAGACATTTTTCCAAAGACGACCTACAGATGGCCACCAGATACATGAATAGATGCTCACCATCACTAATCATCAGGGAAATGCAAATCAAAACCACAACGAAGTATTATTTTACACCAGTCACCTGACACTAATGTCTAGTATCCAATTGACACTAATGTCTAGTATTTCACCTGACACTAATGTCTAGTATCCAAATGACAAGAAATAACAAGTGTTGGTGGGGATATAAAGAAAAAGAAACCTATGTAACTGCTGGTTTGAATGTAAATTGGTGCAGCCACTGAGGAAAACAGTATGGAGGCTCCTCAAAAATTAAAAATTGTTATACCATATTGTCCAACATTTCCACCACTGGATATTTACCCAAAATAAACAAAAACACTAATTTGAAGAGATACATGCATCCCTGATTACTGCAGTATTATTTACAATAGCTAAGCCATGGAAGCAACTTAAGAATCCATTGAAAGAAAAATGAAGAAAATGTGCTGTGTAAATATATATGTAAATACGCATATACACACACAATAGAATACTGCTTAGCCATAAGAAAGAATGAAATCCATCTGCAACAAACATGGATGGTCTACAGGATATTATGCTAAGTAAAATAAGACAGAGAAAAAGACAAATGCCTTATGATTTCACTTACATGCAGATTCTAAAAAATGAAAACAAAAGCAGAAACACACCCATAAACACAGACAACAACCTGGTGATTGCCAGATGGGAAGGGGGTGGGAGGTACAGGCTTCCATTTTTAGAATGTATAAGTCACAAGGGTGAAAGGTACAGCATAGGGAAATAGTCAATGGGATTATAGTGTTGTATGGTGACAGATGGGAGCTGTGATTGTGAACATAACATAACGTTTAGAGTTGCTGAATCACTGTTTTTCACCTGACACTAATGTAACACTATGCCAACTAAACTTCAATTAAAAAAACAGAAAAGTGGGATGCCTGGGTGGCTCAGCAGTTGAGCGGCTACCTTTGGCTCAGAGCATGATCCTGGAGAACTGGGATCAAGTCCCTGCAGGGAGCCTGCTTCTCCCTCTCTGCCTCTTTCTCTGTGTGTCTCTTATGAATAAATAGATAAAAATCTTAAAAAAGGAAACAACAACAAAAAACCCAAGTAAGTTATGCACTGATGTTCGACTGCACATGGGATCAGTGCCTCTAACCCCTGCATTGTTCAAAGGTCAAATGTAGTAAGCTTTACCTTCTTTTTCAACTGATATCCTTCTTAGGAGGGGTAATAAACTGAATTTGAAGCCACTTCGTTTGAGAATCTTCAGAAAGATTCCACGAGGCACTGAGGTTACATAGCAGGACTAGAGAGAGAAGCAGCTGAATGTAAAATGGGGAAATGAAAAGCAGAGAGATACAATATTTTAGAAAGAAGCCTATTGTTTTGATGAGGCTCTAGGCATGTATTAATAACTGGGAACCTCAGCAATGTCTCAGCATGTTACAGAAGAAAGACCAACACGTAGTTTGCATTCTGTGTTAAAGGGTTACCTTTGATTCTTAATTGGAAGTGAGGTTTCCTGTCACTGTGTCCAACTGTCATGCAGCAAGGGGCGACCTGTCAGAGTGATGAATCAGTTATCCAATGCTGTGTAATACACCACTCCAAAACAATAACCCTCAATTACTGCTCCGTGGGTCAGCTGCGAGATTCTGCTGGTCTTGGCTGGGCTCACACTTGTGACTGCTGGGAGCTGTGGATGGACGGGCAGTGCTGGGTTTGTCCGGACTCTCACATGTGTTGGGGGTATCTGGCTATCTATAGCCGCCCTACCATTAGCTTAGCTGGAACAACTGGGTTACATCCAAGTGGTGTCTCAGCTTTCACCAGCTTGGCCTGTTCTCATGGCTGAGAAAGCAAAGTTTTGAGGTAATTAAGAGAGACAAGCTCAGGACTGGGACACAGCACTTTGGCTACACTCTATGTCCAAAGTACGTTATTGTCTGGGGGTGGAGAAAAAGACTCCACCTCTTGGTGAAGGTTGTTGCAAAGTCACAACGCAAGGTGAGATGCAGGAAAGGATGAAAAATTGGAGCCATTTTTTCCATCACCACCAGTGGCTTCATGCTAGTCTTCAATGCAAACTTTGCTTGGTCACCTGAGCAATCTTTTCCAATCCAATGTGATTTTGATACACATCAACTTTAAATTCTTCAATGGCTCCCTACTGTCCTGATACAAAACCTAGATTCTATTAAACATAAATGGCATTCCCTTATCTGGCCTCTGCCTACTTCTTACCCTACCCCCTACAACTAATCCTGTCACACCCAGGTCCTGTATGTACTTAGAACACATCTGTTCCTATACACACTCATTTTGCCCTGAAGCTGGACTCTCTCTCCAACTCTCCTCAGCCATTTCCAGTCAGCTATTTCTCATATCTGCAAGTTTAAATGATCAAATTCTGTTGATAATTAATATTTCTGCCATAAAATTAAGTGGACAAATATTGAGATGTTATCACAAGATGGTTTTGAAACAAAGTCTTCCTAGAACTAAACTCTCAACAAGAACTTAATGCAGGGTTCTATGAAGGGTAGGTTGTATTAAATATTTAATCTTAGTTTTTTGGTTTTTTTCCTGTTGATATTTCATAATTTGTATTGAAAGTATTTTACCTAGATTTTTTCCCCTAGAGTTGCTTATGAAGTAATTATCTGTAATCTGTTTTCAAGTTTTGTTTTGTTTTTTTTTGGTAAAATGATTTTCATATCAGACAGAAAAAAATACTACAGAGCTTTCCTTCACAGTGTGTACCTCCACCAAGGCTCCCCTGACTCCCACAGGTAGATGGAGGTGCCTTTTCTGCATGTTCCCGTTGTTTTCTTCTGCAGTTACTTTGTTTGCTGTCTGGCTAACTCCTGTGATTCTAGTCTTTTCCTCTTGATAGTCTTATGGCGTAACAGTGCCTGAGATGCACAGGCAGCTAAGACATTGCTTATTAAGTGAATCATTGCATGATTTAGTGCACACTACATAGGCACATTAGTAATAACTGAGTTTGCTTCTTGTGGATTGACTAACATGTTCCTTATTCAAAATGCTGAGTATCAGCTGTTAGGAAAGATTCTGGCAAATGGAGCATGATTGTGATTTGCACTGCAAATGTCATGTTAATTCTTTTTGTTTTCTGGCTGACAGTTAAATCTCTTGTACCATGCATCAAAAATGTCACAGCTAAACAATCTGAGGGATTAAATGTTTCCTCATAATTTCCCTGCTGCTAAATGGCAGAAAGATATTACCTGACCACTGTTGTCAGTCTTCACTGGTGAATTTACATAGAAAACACTTCCTTTTTTTGTTTTTGTTTTTTTGTTTTTTTTTGTTTTTACTTTGATGACACTTAGAAACACAGTCAAATCACAAATTAAGAGTTGTTTGCTCCAAAGTATAGAATTGTGCTATTTTATTCTCAGTCATTTCACGTTTCATTAAGATTGTCACCAGAAAAAAATAAAATAAAATTGTCACCAGCTCTGATCACTGTTTATTTTCACCTGCAGTGCTCTTTTTGTGAATTTCTTTTATGCTAGCTTTTATCAAGATGATATTAGAAATTTCTAAATTTTATATTGTTTCATAAGGTCTGAATAATGAATGTTGCCAGCACTTATAAACACTAATGGAAGCTTAAATACATTTGTTGCCTTGATTATTTCTGGTAGTGTTCCTCATGATATTATGTGAAACTCATTTGACCCTCCTCATTTCACCTCTGGCTTACCATTAGGCCCCTTTCTTGTCTTATGGTTCTTATTTAGTTGTAAAAAGTTAAAATGGTCCATTTACTGTTTCAAAAGACTAATTTCAGAACAAGTTTTGACGAGAACCTTGTGGCAGTTGAGAAAGAAAGTATGTGATATCTCTTAGCATCTCTTACAGGTTTACTGAAAAAGAATACTTGAGAACGGATTATAGATAATTACTTCACAAGGAGCTTTTTAAAATCCAATTACAAGATTTCTTATTTAAGCGGAAAAATGAAAAAAAAATTCAGGCTCAGTTAAATGCAATGTGCTATTTCACAGAGTATCGAGTCCATCTTGGGAGTTTAACTGTGGGAGGATTTTGTGATAGCACCGTCTTCCTGCAACAGGATTCCACAGATAGCATTATGATGAATCTCCTGGATGTGTTCATTTAATTTCAGGGGTTGCTGCACTAAACAATAAACCGAATTTGAGAGCCTGAATCCGGATGTATCTTGTCACTTTTTTTCCCCAAGTCAGTTCAATCAAATGTCATTCTATTCAATTGAATATAGACAGGGTGAATTTCAAGTAAGAGAAAATTCAACCTGAGTGACAGATTTTCTCTTGAAGTTACTTTTGTTTGATTTTATTTATTTTTTCTTTCTTTGCTGTGAAACCACACAATGAAATGGAATCCAGAATGTCAATTCCACTGTTGCTTGCTGCTTTCTGGTTCAGGCTTTTTTGGATCAGTGAAACTAGTTGCTCCATACATGTCTCATGCAGTCATATAGGTTGGGCACTGTACAAATCCAGGGAGTACCACTTACATATGTCATTAGGTGGATGTCAGTCCCTAGGAACTGTGCAGTGTCCACTTTGTTCAACTGTAAACAGAATCTCTGCTGAGTTTGTCAGGAAAGAGCTATTGCCTCCTGTTTTATGTCAAAGGAATGCAAAGAATAAAAGTGACAGAGATCTTCAATTAGTGATTTAAGCATTTTTTGAGGGCACTGTAGGGAATCTGGGCCATAAACTGATAAACTGTGACCCTAAGCAAGCAAATGACTTAACTTCTTCTGGCCTCAATTTTCTTATCTGGGAAAGATAAATAATAATATCTTGTTTTCTCTGCTACCCCAAGATATTATGAAGATTAAATGAGAGATTGGTTAATTCTCTGCAAAGTTAAAAGTGCTAGGCAAATTCTATATTATTCTAATATTCTAATATTATCATCATTATGAGAATGTGCCAGAAAAGACACATGGCACTTGATGATCTTGGTGAAATCTGTATAGCATTTTCTATCAGTGAGAGCTATTTACAGTACATTGGTAATTAAAACAAGGTCATATGCTGTGGTTCTTACAAGGTTTTAATATTGTAACAATTAGAAGTACTTATCTTTTAAACATTTATAGATTTAAATAAATATGGTAGGTGTATGGTATTCTTATCCTATTCTAAGGATTGAGTCACACTATATTTTATCACTCCTAAGTAGAAAAGATTATTTTTCTTCCAAAATCCATCTTTGTGTCAGCTAGCAATCTCAATTTAAAGACAAAATTTAAACAATAGCTTGATTTATGTTTTTACATACATTTATTTGGAGGGGACTGCATGTCATATATGGTTTTAAGCCTTCTACAAATTTTCTACTACAAATTTTCACTCATTTACTGCCCATAGTCACTCACAAAGTAGGTATGATCACTGTCTGCATTTTGCTTATGGGAAATTAAAGCAGTAGAAGTTAAGTAATTTGTATACATCACATAGCTAGTAGATGGTAGAGAAGTATTCAAATCCTGGATATCTGGCTACAAAGTCTGTGGCTCCTAAGCACTGACTTGTTATCAATCATGGTATCTCTTTCAGAGCTGTGCATAGAAAAATGCTGTCAATCACACAGGTAATATGCAGAGATGCATATAATTTCAAGGTCAGTTGATTTGAGTCCTGTACAAATAAGGCTAAAGTTAAAGACCATATTTTCATGGAGAACTTTCCATGTAGATCAACACTATTTGTTTATGGAGGTAATGTCTCCTGTGGACTAGAAAAACTAAAAGAAGAGATGGGCAAATATCAAACATCCCTGGTGAGTCACCGTGCATTCCCCACTGCTGACCAGATGTCATATTTGAATGTTCACAAAACCATGGTAGCACATGGGATGCTATTACAAGCTGAGGTTTTTCCATATCCAGTTTAATATTCCTAAACAAATATCTTCTTATTGGGAGGCAAAATTTCCATCAAATTAGAACAAAATATCATATGGAGGTTTATGTGTCTTTTTTAAAAAAAAAGATGTAGCTTAGTCATGTTTCCCTGTAGCTATGCTAACGCTATTGCCAAAGGAATTCTATGTAATTTGAAATTATCATGTGACCTAGAATAGGATATGCCTATTCTTTGTGCCATAATCCATCCATTTTTATTCTTTTAATCTTTGGAAAACAAAACTACATTTACTATACCTGGTCTTCCAGTGCTTCTACTTTATCCATGATTAGTCAATGATTAACCTTCAAGGGTTTGGCACTGTAACGTAGGAGCTCTTTCAATAATTTTGATAGGCAGTCCATGTCAAATGGAGTCATGGATCCATTAAAAGAACCTCCACCCTCATATATGTGCCTGATACTTTATTGGTAGTGTTAATTACCCCTCTGCACTAGAAACTATTCCTTTTGGGATAGCAGGCAGAAGTTAAACAGAAATGAAAGAGATATACAGTATTTTAAAACACACCTACTACCATTATGGAACTTGGTTTTTTAAATTTCATTTGATATCTACTAGAGTCATGTGGGGATATACATAATCACTAAATTTATAGAGTACATTGATTCAGAGATCTAAGTATCTGAGGGCTATAAAACCAGCAAGTAAATCACTAAACATCAAATCTAAGTCTCCCCCAATTCCAAAGTACTTTATACTTTCTTTTTTTTTTTTTTTTGCAATCCTCTCTCAACCACCACATAACATGTAAGCAACTAGCCAAAACAGAAGGATTTGGGTTTTTAAGAGAAATTAAAGAGACTGTTTAGTTTTATAAGAATTTCCCACATGTCTCAGTTCTTGACTTCCAGTTAATATTTACACAAGTCTGTTATTAAAGTGTTCTCATCTTTTGCACATTTGTTTTTCAAGTAACT
Source organism: Canis lupus baileyi (assembly GCF_048164855.1). Lineage (NCBI taxonomy): Eukaryota > Metazoa > Chordata > Mammalia > Carnivora > Canidae > Canis > Canis lupus. The sequence continues at coordinate 7,036,560 of NC_132848.1, read as the reverse complement.
GGAGCTCATTACAGAGTTCTCTATGTAGTTCTATTGGTATTTTTTAGGTAAATTTTCCTATCCCATTTTAAAATTCTCATTCTTGAACAAACTTTTCTTCCATTTTATAGGAATCTATCAATAGCTTTGACTTAGAATTCCTACAAACTTTGATCCACTCAAAACCAGCCACAAGTATTTTTACTATATTCATAACTAATCTGTCCACTCAAAGTTCCTTTGAATTAAATAAAAAGTGAATATTGATTGTAATTGTGAGGGTTGCCTTCACTTAGGATTATAGTTATTAAGGTTGAAAATGTATAATGCTTGGCCAATGGTAATTTATGCCAGTATATATTTGTCTTCTGGAGGCTATCTTTAAAAGATAAACTATCACTCAAGACCGGCTCAGTCCTTTTATGTTACTGGATTCTGATTTTGTAGGTGCAATGAGGCACATACATGATTTTAACATAAAATCTGCTGTCATTTCATTTAGATCATCAGTATTTTCTTACATAAGTATATATAACAAAATATATTAAAAATATTTAATCAAAGATTAATGGCCAGTATAAATACATAGAATTAGAGATTTGCTAAGTTAGATTAGTAGTTATCCCAACTTAATTACTTTTAAGAACTCTATTTGTGAATATTTCAGGAGTTTTAATTTCTTGATTCATGACAAATGAAAACTTTTCACTGTTTAGACTTTTTCCCTAAACAATATCCTCCATGCTGATAACTCCACAAATGTGTGTTTTTGGCCGTGGTCCTCCTCTTGAACTCTAAGATCATTACTCCAGCAATCTACTAGATGTTTTCCCTCAGCGGTCTAATTGGTATTTGAAATACAACACAAGTAAAACATCATTCTTTCTTCTTTCGTAAGTCTCTTTTTTTTTATTTATTTATGATAGTCACAGAGAGAGAGAGAGAGAGAGAGAGAGAGAGAGAGAGGCAGAGACACAGGCAGAGGGAGAAGCAGGTTCCATGCACCGGGAGCCCAACGTGGGACTCGATCCCAGGTCTCCAGGATCAGGCCCTGGGCTGAAGGCAGGCGTCAAACCGCTGCGCCACCCAGGGATCCCTCCTAAGTGTCTTCTAATGTTATAATCACCATATATCCAGTTTCTCATGTTAAACACTTAGTTATCTTTAACTCTTCTCATTTTCTCTCCTATTCCATCAGCAAGTACTATTTACAGCCTCAAATACCCTGAATCTATTTTTCTTTATCTCTTCTGCCATCATCCTGGTCCAATTCACCATCATCTCTTACTTAGGTAAATGAAAAACGTTAATTGTTCCTTCCACCCCTATACAGACCACTGACTATAATCCATTCCGTACACAGCAGCCAGAATAAACTTTTATAAGAATAAATTTACATTTCAACAAATTGTGCTGAGGCAATTGTACACTTAGAGGCAAACAAACCAACAAAAACAGATAAAACAAACACCCCCCCCCCAGCTTAACCTAAGTTTCATAACTTGTACAAAAATTAAACAGATTATGGACTTGAATGTAAAATGTGAAGCAACAGGAATTTTTTTAAAATGGGAGAAATATTTGGGATATTGATTTAGGCAAAGAAATCTTAGATTTGAGACTAAAATATGTACATGAAAGGAAAAATTCATAACTGGGCCCTCATCAAAATTAAAACTTTTGCTATGTAGAAGACCATGCGAAAAAGTTGAGGAGACAGAGGACAGATTTGGAGAATATACTTTCAAACAACATATCTAACAGATAACTAGTATATAGAATATATAAAGGACTCTCAAAGCTCCACAGTACAAGTTCTGACTCAAGTTGGTGTTTACGAGGATCCTGAACTCCCCTCCTCCATGGACACACCGAATCTATAGCTACTTATAGAGTAACTCCCTTTGAAAGAAATCCAAAAACGAACTGAATGACTCCTACACATCAGATGAATGAGAAAAGAAACCACATTAAAATGCATAGGAGAGGTTCAGACACAACCTCACCATAAACCCCAATGTAGTGACATACAGTCTTGCCATAAACCCTAGCCAGCACAGTGACAACTAAGAGAGAAATAAGAAAGGATTCTTAACAGACTCTAGCTTGTTTACCTTGACTATTCCCCCAGAGCACAGCACAAAGGCAGGGGACTAAAACAAAGGAATTATAAAACAGTCAGAAAACAATTAACAAAATAGCAAAAAAGACACATCTATTGATAATTAGTACATATCTTTTAAATGTAAAAAGACTAAATCTCCAATCAAAAGACAAAGAATGGCTGAATGGATAAAAAATATAAGACCCAACTATACCTGGCCTAGAATAGACTCAAAGAATATGTAAGTGATGGGAAGGAAAAACATATTTTGTGTAAGCAGATACCAAAAGAGAGCTGAGGTAACTATACTTATACCAGACAAATGGTACCTTAATACAAAGACTGTGTAATAAGAAACAAAGAAGGTTTTTATACAATAATAAAAGGGTGAAACCAACAAGAGGATGTAACATTTATAAAGATTTATGTGCCTAACATAAGGGCACCTAAATATATAAAGCAAATATTAACTGAGCTAAAGGGAGAAAAAGACAGCAATCCAGTAATACTGGAGGACTTCAATACCCATTTCGACCAATGGATAGATTAGCCAGACAGAAAATCAATAAAGAAACACTGGCCTTAAATGACATTTACAGAACATCCCATAATACAATCTTCTCATGGGCACATGAACATTTAACAGGATAAGAGAGAGAATATGTTAGGCCACAAAACAAGTCATAATAAAGAAGAATGAAATCATACCATGAATCTTCTCCAACCATAATAGTATGAAACTGGAAATTACAAGAAGACAACTGCAAAATTCAAAAATATATGGAGATTAAACACATGTTACTGATCAATGGATCAATAAGGATATCAAAAGAGAAATAAAAAAAATAGACAAAAGAAAATGAAAGTACACCAATACTTACGAGATGTAGAAAATGCAGTGCTAAACTACATTTATATATTTAAGTGGAAATTTATAGTGACAAATGCATACATTAAGAAGAAATATTTCAAATAACCAATCCAACTATATACATCAAAGAACTAAATTACGACTAAGCCCAATGTTTGCAATGGAAAGAAACAAAAATTAAAGTGAAAATACATAGAGACTAAAAAGAGGATAACAAGGATCACTGAAATTAAGTGGTGTTTTTTTCAAAGATAAATAAGATAGCAAACTTAGCTAGACTCACTGTAAAAAAGACTAAAATAAAATCAGAAATGAAAGAGAAGACATTAGAAATGATACCACAGAAATACAAAGGATCATTAAAAACTACAATGAACTATTAATTATATTCCAAAAGCAACCTAGAAGAAATAAATTCCTAGAAACATATAACCTACCAAGACCAAACTATGAAGAAATAGAAAATCTGAATAGACCAATAACTAGTAAGGAGACTGAATCAGTAATCAAAAACTCCCCCGTAAAAAAATTCAAGACCAAGTGGCTTCATTGTTGAATTTTCCAAACAATTTGATGCCAATTCTCCTCAAACTCTTCCAAAAGAATGGAGGAGGAGGAAACACTTTCAAACTCATTTTACCAGGCCAGCATTACCTTGATACCAAAACCAGACTAGGATACCATAATAAAAGAAAATTATAGACCAATATCCCTGGTGACCACCAGTGCAAAAACCTTCAACAAAATAACTGCAAATCAAATTCAGTAATACATTACAAGGATCATACATCATAACCAAATGACACTTATTCCAGAGATGCAAGGATCACTCAACATCCACAAATCAATGTGATACATCACATTAACAAAGTGAAGGATAAAAATCATATGATCTTAATAGAACAGAAAAAGCATCTGACAAAATTCAACATCAATTTATGACAAAAACTCTCAACAAAGTGGGTATAAGAGGAATGCACTCAATACAATAAAGGTCTTACATGTATGACAAGTCCACAGCTAACATCATTCTCAATGATGGAGAGCTGAAAACTTTTCTTCAATGATCAAGTACCAAACAGGGCTGCCTACCCTCCCCTTTTCTATTCAACAGAATACTGAAAGTCTTAGCGAAATCATTAGGCAAGAAAAAGAAATCAAAGTCATCCAAATTGGAAAGGAATAAATAAAACTGTCTCTATTTTCAAATGATATATTGTATGTAAAAAACCCTAAAGATCACCAAAAACTATTAGGACTTATTAACAAATATAGTAAAGTTGCTGGATACAAAATCCATGTGTTTCAATGCACAAATAATGAATGATCATGAGGAGATTTTAAGAAAATGTCCCATTCACAATTGTATCAGAATAAAATATCTAGGAATAATTTAAAGAAAGAGGTGAAAAAAACTGTATACTCAAAACTCTAAGACACTGATGAAAGAAACTGAAGACATATATAAAAGGTATTCTGAGCTTATGGATAGGAAACATTAGCATTGTTAAAATGTCCACACCATCCAAAGCTATCTACAGATCCAGTGCAATCCATATAAAAATTCCAATGGCATGTTCCATAGAAATAGAATAATCCTAAAATCTGTATGAAACCAAAAAAGACTGAAAATAGCCAAAGCATCTTCAGAAAGAACAGAGTTGTAGGAATCACTACTTTCTGATTTCAAACTATATTTCAAAGCTATAGTAATCAAAATAAACACAGATACCAATAGAACAGAATAGAGAATTCAGAAATAAACCCACGCATATATGGTCAATTAATGTAAGACAAAAAAGCCAAAACTCTTGGGGGAAAGGACAGTTTCTTCAACAAATGGTGCTGGAAAAACTGGAGAGCCACAATCAAAAGAATGAAACTGGACCACCCTTATACCATAAAGAAAAATCAACTCAAAACGAATTAAAGACTTCAATGTAAGGAAAGAAATCATAAAACTTCTAGGAGAAAACATACTTAATGAGCTTCTTGACATAGGCTCTGGCATTGATTTATTTTCGATCTGACACCAAAATCAAAGGCAATAAATGTAAAAATAAGTAGGTGGACTGCATAAAACTAAAAGGCTGTACAGCAAAGGAAATCATCAGTATGACAAGGCAACCTACTGAATGGGAGAAAATATTTGCAAATCATGTCTGATAAGGAGTTAACATCCAAAATATATTTTAAAAAGCTCATACAGGGGATCCCTCGGTGGCTCAGCAGTTTGGTGCCCGCCTTTGGCCCAGGGCCTGATCCTGGAGTCCCAGGATCGAGTCCCACGTTGGGCTCCCTGCATGGAGCCTGCTTGTCCCTCTGCCCATCCCTCTGCCTGTCCCTCTGCCCGTGTCTCTGCCTCTCTCTCTCTCTGTCATAAATAAATAAATAAAATCTTAAAAAAACAAAACAAAAAAACTCATACAATTCAATATCTTAAAAAAATAAATAATCTGATTAAAAATGGGCAGAGGAACTGAATAGACATTTTTTTTCCAAAGAAGATATACAAATAGACAATAGGTACAGAAAAAGGTGCTCAGGATCATTAATCATCAGGACAAGTCAAATCAAAACTTCAATGAGATAGCACCTTTTACCTGTTAGAATGGTTGTCATCAAAAAGACAATAGATAACAAGTGTTGGTGAGGATGTGGAATCAATGAAATCCTTGTGCATCCTTGGTGGAATGTAAATTATGCAGCCACTACAGAAAACAGTAGGATGATTTCTCACAAAATTAAGAAATAGAACTACCATGGGTCACCTGAGTGGCTCAGTCAGTTGAGCATCTGACTCTTGATCTCAGCTCAGGTCTTAATCTCAAAGTTGTGAACTCAAGCCCCACAGTGGGCTCCACACTGGGATTGGAGCTTACTTAAAAAAAAAAAAAAAGAAAAAAGAAAAGAACTACTATGTCATCTAGCAATCTCATGTCTCAGTACATATCCAAAGGAAACACTATCATCTCAAAAAGATATTTGCAATCCTATGTCCACTGTAGGGTTATTTAAAATAGCAAAGACATAGAAACAATTTAAGTATCCATTGGCTGATGAGTGCACAAATACACACACACACACACACACACACACAGAAATAATATTCAGTCATAAAAAAGAAATTCTTTTCTTTTTTCTGCCTTTTGTGACAACATGGATGCACCTTGAGGGCATTATGCTAAGTAATGTAGGTCTGATAGAGAAAGACAAAAACTGTCTGATTTCACTTATATGTAGGATGTAACAAAAATCCAAATTCATAGGTACAAAGAACAGATTAGTTATAGCCCAAAGTGGGATTCGGGTGGGTGTACTAATGGGTGAAAGCTGCGAACGGCACAAAGTTCCCATTATGAGATATAGAAGTCCTGGGGATGTGATATACAACATATCAGTTATAATTAACAACATCATACCATGTACATTTGAACACTGCTAAGAGATAAGAGTAAATCCTCAGTATTTTCATCACAGGAAAAAAAAACTCTGTGGTGATGGATGTTAACTAAACTTATTGTGATCATCATTTTACAACACATACATATACCAAAGTATTTTCTTGTGCATCTAAGACCAATACTATTCATACATCGCTTATATCTAAACAAGCAAACACATAAAATTTCAACAATAAAAAATAAGTAGTCTCAGTAGAAAATGGGCAAAAGACATGAATAATATTTCACTGACGAGGATAGGAAGATTACAAACAAATATGTTCTAGATACCAGGGAAATGAAAACTAAAATCACAACAGGCTCCTATGAATTAATGTATATACGTTACTATGGCTAGCTAGAATGAAAGACAGTGGCAAGTAAAAGTGGGGTGGATTGCACCATTGTCAGTATTCTGATTGTCATACTGACTATAGTTTTACAAGATATTCTGATTGGTAAAACTAAATAAGAGGCCAAGAGATCTCTCTTCATTATTTCTTACAATTGCATATGAATATACAATTGTTTCCATAAAGATTTCTACTAAAAAAATGTAGAAATTACTCCTCTGAATAAGTCTCTCCATTGGTCTATCATACTTAAATAAAATAGAATAAACTCCATATTCTTACTCTCGCTGTTCCCTCTGCTGGAAAAGTGTTCCTACAGATCACTTGGTTGTCTTCTTGTCACTTATGTATCTTCTCAAATGTTTCCTCTTAAATAGATACCTTCCCTAAGTTCCCTAGAGTAGGGTAGGCAACACTTTACTCCATCCATTCACTCCAGCAGTGAACTTTTCTATTTTTCCTAAACTTATCTAGTTTACTCATATATTGCCTCCCCTCCCTGATTTGATTCAAATGTGAATCCCATGAAGGTAAGGTCTTGTTTATTTTCCTCACCATTGTTTCTTCACCAAAACAGTGCATGGCAAGTGGCAGACACTCATATTCAGGTTTATTTAAATGATGAAGCAGGCAGCAAGCAGGCGAGAGAGAGAGAGAGAGAGAGAGAGAGAGAGAGAGAGAGAGAGAGAAGGGGGTGGGGGAGAAGGAAGAGTGGAACAACCACTTGCTAGAATAGTGGAATCACAAAATAGAATCACAACACAGACCTGAATGAAGACTGTGTCAATTCTGTCAATGTCAAAACACTAAAGACCAGTTTGGGAGTTGGCATGTAACCGGTGAAGAAAACACAGGGACTACAAGTACTACCGCACACACACAAGTGTGGTGGAAGGTAGAGCTGAGTCACTCGATCCAGCAATGTGCTCAGTGATACTTGTAAATGAGTGAACTGACGAGTGAATATATGTATGTGTAACTGAAACGTGGGAGAAAGAAGCTAATTACTACCTTGAAGGATCTGGAAAGATAGAGGGAGAGGAGAGCCACTGTTCACTACATTATGTAATGTAAGCTGCCCTGTATCAAAGGTTGTTAGTATCTTCTCCATTTGAATGGGAGGGGAAAAAAAAAAAACAGAGCTATAGATTAGGGAATGTCTTTACTGAAACAAAACCAGCCAGTTTGGCAAACGCTAACAGGTACTTGAGGGAGCATCAAGCCACTCAGGAACACAAGAGGCCTTCATATACTAAAGTCCTAACGATACCCTTCACAGAGTCATGGTACTGAGATGAATGGCGGAGAAGCACTCACTATGGGATGGACAAGAGTACAAAGTGTGTACTCAAAGTCTGCCAGAGAATTTACTTTGTTTCCTGTTATCACTCTTAGCATGAAGCCTGACAGCCAAGCCCGCGATGTGCAACAAAGAACACAGCAGAACTTCTAAGTGGAGGATGACAATATTTCTAGCTGCTACCACCGGGAAATCTTGCTGCTTTGCCTAGAAATCATGGCAAACGGACTCGAAAACAATGTCTCCATATGCCACAGTTGGTGGAATTATTCCTCAGATAGATTCCCTTGTCATTTTTCATATGTGGGAACTCATTAGACACCTACAGGAAGAACATATGGAGGGAAACAATGATCCTATTGGTAGAAAACGCTGTATAATCGCGTGTTTATAGTCTAAAAGGTCTTGCTGCAAACAGCTTCCTAGAAACAGGAATGGCTGCTCTTTCATGCAGTAGGTGGGAACACTATTCTCACGGTCTTAAAAACAAGCAAACACATTCTCAATCGAAATAAAATATTTACCAGCCTTTTGGCCAGAGGAACTGTTTTCTCTAGTTTTCGCTTTCAATACTGCAACCTTAATTCTTCTGTGGAAGTGAAGATGCTGTTGAATTTTTTGAAGCTGTGCTCTCTCTTCCAATAGAAGAATTGTTACATTAAAGAAGACAGAGGTAGTTCAGCTCAGTAGTTGAGAGCTTGGAGTGTGCAATCAGGAAGGCCAGGGCTCCCGTTCAGGCTCCACTGCTGGGCACAAGTGACCTATGGTCCTTAAGTTCTTATTTCCTCATCTATAAAGTAAGGGCAACAGTATCTCATTCTGAAGTCTTAAGAATTTAGTGAAATGGTTAAGGTCAATCAAGTTCTACCACTTAGGCTGTCGTTGTCATCGTCATCGTCATCATCATCATCATCATCACCCTCAGGCAGTTTCCTGATGAATACACTTATTTAAAAAATATTTTTATTCTATTAGGCTAACAGGGTAAAATAAAAGGACAGATAGTGGAAACTTGGAATGACCAGCATAAAGGAATACACATCCCAATTCAAATCAGTCAAACCAAAAATTCTGAAACACAAAACATTGTTTGGTTGAGACTAAAGGTTGACTCTAATATTTCTAAGTAAGATTTGTTGCATTTTATCATCATCTATTTCTATACTGTGAATCATGATTTCTGCCGATTATTCTATCAGGAGACTTTCTTTTTTTGGTATGTTGCTATTTTAGTAGTCACGGTCTTGCAGTAACACAACTGGTACAGAAGAGCTATTGTAAAATGTAATACAAAATTCCATCCGATTTTTCCTGCGCATGGATTCTGTTATTTTACCCCTTGGCCCTCCCTCTGTCACTGATGCTAATGGAAAAAATTTTTTTTAAAAACAATCATCTCAGTTGAGACATGAGTGACAGGGGAAAAACCTAGATTTGAAAACCCAGCATTCGTGTAACTTTTTATAACAGTTTTGAAAATGCCATATTCCAGGAATATTATCTTTCGTGACTTCCACCGGGCTTCTTCCAGGGTCCCAGGAAATTGGATAGTGAATTTTGTTTCCTTTTTTAGAATTGGCCTTCAGGAAGCTGAGCAAAGGAGATATCTGGAAATTGTGTATTCAATACCACAAATGTAAGCCTGGAGAAGGCATGGGACAAGTAGGTTATCTTTTATGACTCTATACTTTGACTAGATTATCCAAGCATTTACCACATTTCTATTTTTTCAAAATTTTATAGGGATAGACTATAAATAAATAGACCAGGAGACAAAATTCACTCAGTTTTCTTCCCTGTCAGATTGAAAGAACTGTTGTTTCTAAGTGACTCATCGTAAAGATGAGTCTTGATAAAATCAGCAAACCAGATTCTTCAAATTTTTGGTCTACTCTATGGAAAACACACATACCACGCCCGGCTTAAATAATAACCTGGAATTTTAAATCAGTCCAATAGTGAACTGATAATCACTCTATTTGTTACCCAGAGACAAGACAATTGGAAAAAACACTGGGGATACTTCAACTGGGATCATGAATCCAAAGAAAGGATGTTATGTAAAGAAACATGGCTTGTTTACACATGCCAAGTAAAATATAGAATTAATTATAAAGATAGTTTAAACTAAGTAGTGGCTTATTGTATCTTTTGCTTTTCAGGTATCAATCAGCCTGGCAAAGGCAATACAATAAGTGTATAGAATATCAAGAAACACTGAGCACTGCTTGCCTGAGAACAAAGGGATTTATAGTTTGGTAACATTCAAGTCAAATAATGCCAAAAGTGGAATTTTATGTTAAATACCTTCTTCCATAAAAGGGTGGTTATACTTAAAATTTATAGCATTGCTATGGAAGCAAAAAGTATAATGCAGAGGTAAAAAATGTCAGAATAACCATCAGCTCCACCATATGATAGCAGCATATAGCTATTTTATGGATTTATTGTAATAGTTTTAAAAGGTCATTTAAATATGAAGACAATTGCCAGGCTTGGCCCTTTAAGAATTTGCTTTCAGCAAAGTACATCAAGACTTATATTAATGGCCAATTTCATGACCAAGCCTGAAGGCCAACAGCTAGGTCCAGACCTATTTGATATTTTTACTCTTGTGCTCATCTCCTAGTTTGGGGTGATGACTCCATCTCCGTGTGGGATCAGCCTTGCCAATATCCTGCCCATATGGGCCACCTCTCCATGGAGCATATTAAGACCCAGGAAACAATTTTTACATTTTTAAAATAAATTTCTGATTTAAAAAAGTCCTCTTCTGTTTTCTTTGTAAGTGTACTTGCATGTCACACTATGCAGCATTTTCTGTTTTGGTAAATAAAAGCATCACTGATATACACTGATAAATAAATAGTCAAAGTTTAGAAACCAGGAAAATACATAGAACACAAACAAATCTAAAAATGTCATCTCTTGATGTTTCTGGACTTTAAGCGCCATAGCAAGAGCCTTATAATATTAATTTTTGTTTTCTCTGTAGTTTACATGAAGGAAAATAGTAAGTCCAAGTAAAAGGATGTTTAAAACAGGAAAAATATCCTTAGAATCCAATAAGTGACCATCTGTGGGTTGATTGTGTATTTATAATTGGATAGAAGCTGTAAGCATCCTATATATAGTCAATAAACACTCTTAGGGAAGAGCCGTGTTAGGATGGAGATGCTTGACTGAAAAATCAGGTTGCCCTGGAGAGTCCAATGAGACATGAGCAGTCATTTCTGGGTCACCTGTAACAAGGCTTCCTTGAGTTGTGTGTAGAGTCAGTGTGCAGGACTTTTACACATTCCCAGCTGGCACAGGGCCTGAATTTACTAAAAGGGTCTCTAGTTGCTTCCACCAAACCAAGTTATTCTGTAACTATTCCAGAAGTGGAATAAGCAACTCGGCTTGCCTAGTGGGGTGCCACAAGGCATAATCCTGATGAACTGACCTTAGCATCTTTCCTTATATTTCTGTCATTTCCAGAAGAATGTCATGTGGCAACTGAACAGCTCTTGAACTTAGACTTCAAGGCCTGCTCAAGTTTTAATTTTAAGCAATAATCACCATGCCACTGAAAGTGTGATGGGAAATGTTAATGCATCAAAGTAAGAATGCATTACATTTTATTAAATTTAAGGAAAATCCGTTTGAAAGGCAATAAACACCAAGGCTAAGAGTTCTAATATTTATGAAAAGTCCTTATATTCATTACTGGGTCATGTGGGATTTCCTGCATGGAATTTAAATGTTGATAATACTGAACTGGCAGTTTAATTTTTGTCCAGATCAGCTCCTTTATGTGTAAGGTTAGCTTTTGTATTTGAGTTCTTTCCAGTTTTTGAATGGATGCTTGTATTGCGATGTATTTCCCCCTTAGGACTGCTTTTGCTGCATCCCAAAGATTTTGAACGGTTGTATCTTCATTCTCATTAGTTTCCATGAATCTTTTTAATTCTTCCTTAATTTCCTGGTTGACCCTTTTATCTTTTAGCAGGATGGTCCTTAACCTCCATGTGTTTGAGGTCCTTCCAAACTTCTTGTTGTGATTTAGTTCTAATTTCAAGGCATTATGGTCCGAGAATATGCAGGGGACAATCCCAATCTTTTGGTATCGGTTCAGACCCGATTTGTGACCCAATATGTGGTCTATTCTAGAGAAAGTTCCATGTGCGCTTGAGAAGAATGTGTATTCAGTTGAGTTTGGATGTAAAGTTCTGTAGATATCTGTGAAATCCATCTGGTCCAGTGTATCATTTAAAGCTCTCGTTTCTTTGGAGATGTTGTGCTTAGAAGACCTATCGAGTATAGAAAGAGCTAGATTGAAGTCACCAAGTATAAGTGTATTATTATCTAAGTATTTCTTCACTTTGGTTAATAATTGATTTATATATTTGGCAGCTCCCACATTTGGAGCATATATATTGAGGATTGTTAAGTCCTCTTGTTGAATAGATCCTTTAAGTATGATATAGTGTCCCTCTTCATCTCTCACTACAGTCTTTGGGGTAAATTTTAGTTTATCTGATATAAGGATGGCTACCCCTGCTTTCTTTTGAGGACCATTCGAATGGTAAATGGTTCTCCAACCTTTTATTTTCAGGCTGTAGGTGTCCTTCTGTCTAAAATGAGTCTCTTGTAGACAGCAAATAGATGGGTCCTGCTTTTTTATCCAGTCTGAAACCCTGCGCCTTTTGATGGGGTCATTAAGCCCGTTCACATTCAGAGTTACTATTGAGAGATATGAGTTTAGTGTCATCATGATATCTATTCAGTCTTTGTTTTTGTGGACTGTTCCACTGAACTTCTTCTTAAAGGGGAATTTTAAGAGGCCCCCTTAAAATTTCTTGCAGAGCTGGTTTGGAGGTCACATATTCTTTTAGTTGCTGCCTGTCTTGGAAGCTCTTTATCTCTCCTTCCATTTTGAATGAGAGCCTTGCTGGATAAAGTATTCTTGGTTGCATGTTCTTTTCATTTAGGACCTTGAATATATCCTGCCAGCCCTTTCTGGCCTGCCAGGTCTCTGTGGAGAGGTCTGCTGTTACCCTAATACTCCTCCCCATAAAAGTCAGGGATTTCTTGTCTCTTGCTGCTTTAAGGATCTTCTCCTTATCTTTGGAATTTGCAAGCTTCACAATTAAATGTCGAGGTGTTGAACGGTTTTTATTGATTTTAGGGGGGGATCTCTCTATTTCCTGGATCTGAATGCCTGTTTCCCTTCCCAGATTAGGAAAGTTTTCAGCTAGAATTTGTTCAAATACATATTCTGGCCCTCTGTCCCTTTCGGCGCCCTCGGGAACCCCAATTAAACGTAGGTTTTTCTTCCTCAGGCTGTCGTTTATTTCCCTTAATCTATCTTCATGATCTTTTAATTGTTTGTCTCTTTTTTCCTCAGTTTCCCTCTTTGCTGTCAACTTGTCTTCTAGGTCACTCACTCGTTCTTCCACCTCGTTAACCCTCGTCGTTAGGACTTCTAGATCAGTAAAATGGAGTCTTTGCCCAAACTATGAAATATTCTCTATACTTGTGACTCAAAGCAGTCTTCTAAAAAATAACTTTTATTATGTAAAATTAAGGGCTGCCATTTTCTTGTGTGCCTAAAAAATAGTAATGACAATGTTCAAGAACAAATCTACATTAGCAATGCCAAAACGGCAATTTGATACAATTATGTGTTTAATTCAGGAGGGGAAAAAAAAAAGATCTCACTCCAGTGAGCTATATAGTAAAGTGGCATGCTTATCTTTCTAAATTTCTTATAGTTTTTTTCTTTTTCTTAATACTTACTTTGGCTAATACAACTCCAAATCTATCAGATTGTTCGATACACCCATTTTTCTAATAACTAGTATGGGATATTAAATAACAACAAAACTCAAACCTTTAATGAATTCTAGAATTCATAGGAAGGGTCAACAGCAAGCACCTCATTTATTTTTTATTTTAGTGAGATTCTTTTGTAAAAGACTCCAAAGTGACATCAAGAATTTACAAAGTACCTAGGAAAAAAAAAAAAAGAATTTACAAAGTACCTAGAGAAACTGTAGTTTTATTTTCCAAAGTATGTATATTTTGCTATAAATGATAGAATATTAAAAATCCAACAACAGTTTTCTTGATTTGTCTCAAAACTGGAATATTATTTAAATATATTTTGTTTGCTGAATAGATATAAACTCACTCAACTCATTCACAATAAAAGCTCCGGTGCCTTAAACTGCTTTCCCAGCTACAGGATTGTCAAGGTGACTTCTCTTTCTGTTTCAATTACTCAGCTTTGCCATAGTTTAACTATTACATTGATGGAAGGCTCGCACTCCACTTATTTATGGAGGGTGACATTTCAGGAGAGAGAAATCTCCCCCACTGAATTGTGGAAGAAAATGTTACATTAATGGATACAAAAAAGATGCCATGAAACAGTGAAATGAGTAGGTGCTGTTTTGAAAGAAGATTTGGAAATCACAAATATCGGTTATTCCTAATAAGTGATGAATCAGCATCAGCGACTGTTTTTTGCTTGGCTTGCTTTCTACCATTTTGTTAGAGGGGCATTACAGAAAACCTGGTTTTTACTAGGTAAGCTAGTGACATTTTCCTCATGCCCTTGAAAATAAGCAAGTGATGGGGGCCTTTTAGATCTGTTTTTGCATGGCGTTTAACGCGCAATACAATAGAGTTGGAGATGACATTTGGAATGGGCTAATATATTTTGTTAAATGGCACTTTCAATAAGCTCTATAAGCTTCATTACCAGTTTCCCAAGCATAGTGAGTCTCAGATGTTTTGACCATCAGTCACCGCTGAAACATATAGGAAAACATTATCTTGAGAACATGCTGGAGAAATGTACATATTTACAACCAAGTTAAATATTAATGAAAGACACTGTAGATTACAGACTTGGGAAGAGACTGCACAGTATTTTGCCATAATTTGTAAAAAGTGGTCGACATTATTATTAAACCCAAAGTCAATCAAAGGATAAACAATAGTAAGTAACCCTCATCTGCTTATTGATTGCTTCCCATGTGCTAGGCACTCAGAGCTCACTTAATCCTCAGACTATGCCATGGCATTCGTGGCATCAACGTGCTAGTTCTTCTACAGATGAGAAAACAAAGCCCTGACATGCTTTGCTTTATAGAAAGAGAGTAACTTTATGGGTAAAGTGGTTGAAACTTGTTGAAAAACCTCTGTCCTTTCCCCAAATATTAGGGGTCAGTTAGTTTGTCTCCAAGTCAGTATATGGCATATTTTAAAATATATTTTTAAATTAAAATTATATATATTTACGATTACAACATGATGATTTGATATACATACACATAGCAAAATAATTACTACAGTCCACCTAATTAATGTAAACTCTCCTTACATGGTTACCAATTTTTGTGACAAGGGCACCTAAAATCCATTCTCCTAGTACATTTCTAGTGTTTTGATTAACTGCAGTCATGCTATACATTAGATCTCTAGACGTATTCATCCTACGTAACTGACAGCTTTGTACCCTTTGATCAATATGTTCCCATTTCCCCCACTCTACAGCCTCTGGTAACTGCCATTCTACTCTCTGGTTCTATAAGTTTGACCTTTTTTCAAATTCCACCTATAGTATTTGTCTTTCTTGGTTTGGCTTGTTTCACCAAGGATAATGACCTCCAGCTTCAGCCACATTGTCACAGGTGGAAAAATTTCCTCCTTTTTCATGGCTGAATAAGATTCCAATGTGTGTGTGTGTGTGTGTGCGCGTGTGTGTGTACGTGTGTGTATGTGTATCGCATCTTCTCTAGACATTCATTTGTCCGTAAACATGGGTTATATCCATACCTTGGCTATTGTGAAAAATGCTCAAATGAACATGCAAGCACAGAGGTGTCTCTTTGAGATACTGATGTCGTTTCCTTTGGATATATGCCCAGAAGTGCAATTGCTGTATTATACCTATTTTTAATTTTTTGAGGAGCCCTCATAGTATTTTCTGTAATGGCTCTATTAATTTAAATTCCCACCAACAGGGTGCAAGAGTTCCCTTTTCTCCATATTCCCCAGCACATTTTATTACTGATATTTGGTGTGCTATATTTTTATGTACTATGTTATTCAATGATGTGCTACCCTATGTTCATGGGTATATTGTACCTATCATTGCTCCCTATATAGAAAGGTAGCATATGTTGATTTGCCAATAAAGAAGATTGAAGATGTGGTAAAATGAATGTAAATCCTTGATAACACAGCAAAGGGAATCCCTGATTTAGGTACCCTTTGGTCATGTTGCTGCTTACCCACTCTTATTTTTAACACCTTAACCTCTAATTTGAGTCCATTCAGATCAATGAGTTTTTTTTAACAACTTAAGTGGATCTTTAAACACAGGGCATTGGAATATATAATAAAAAGGGTAAATTAAGAGTCATCACACAAACTTGATCACATAAATTATACATTATTTATAAAACCATTAATAAATGGCAACCATTTCTCCAAAACTAAAAATAAAATGTATCCTCACTCATGTGCAGCCTGGCTATTAAGTCCCATCGTGCTAGCTGTCTAAATTTTGCTGTCTAATTCTTCCCATGGAATATGAACAGAAGTGAAACGTATTCCCTTTGCACAGGGCTTTAAGATAGGCTTCTTCATGCTCTCTTGAAGCTTCCCTGCTAGGCTGGACTCTAAATAGCTTTATGGAATGGAGCCACCTTGCCAGTCTTGGACTATTACAGGAGGGAAGCAAACTTCTGTCTTATTTCAATCATTAATTTTGGGGTCTCTGGAGATATATTTAGTTTTCACTGCAAGTGTTAAATGTCTCCATCCTCAGCCTTTCCTGCATATTACAGAGTTTGGCTGTTTTCTAATCCTTCTTCTGTCACAAACCAGCCTGGCTCACCACATAAGTGTGACTACCTCCATGTGGCAGTCTTGATATCCAAGATGCAGATAATTCTTATGCAGTCTGTGAGTGTATACATTTCAGATTTTAAGGTGTGGAGACTTTAGCAACTGTATTAAAGTACCACCAGCTGTATTTCCCTGTTTGCTACTGCATAGATCCATGTGATACTAAACTAAGATAGCTTCATTTTCTTCTGTCATTATGCAAAATTCATACTATTTTAACTTCTTTTGTTATACTATTACATTGCTTATTTAATAGGTCATGGGTATATTTAATTGTAGATATTTTGGTTCACTTTCTTCCTTTAAACTTTTTTTTTCAAAAACTCTAACTTATCCATACCTCAGAAAAATGTAAGCCTGTATGATACTCAAGAAGAACAGATACGGTGTTCCAGGGTATTAATTACTACATAATTATTTTGCCAAAAATTCAAAAAAATCAGTCAAGTTGTTATTAAACTTCTAATTATACACATGGAACAAAGATTCAAATATTTAAAGAGATTATCAGAAATTTTTGCTTATTTTAAAATATAATTTTTTTTATTTTACCATTCTAAATTAATGTACTTTTAAAACTGGGAAAGGAAAATCTGCCACACGTCATACAATTAGGGGAAATACAAGTGCGCAAGGGGTTGTGGAGAAAGCTAAAAGCTCAATGCAACTACTCTGCAAGGTGGTCAAAGAGTGTAACATCTGAATGAAAGGAAGAGAAGAATAAGATGGTGACTAAAAGTAAGGAGATGAGCCAATTCCTCAGACATGTCAGACTGTGCACATTGTGTGCATCACTGCTTTGGCATCACTTGAAAAAGCCTGAGTGGGAGGTGTCTCCCAAGGGAGGGAAACTTGCCTGAACACTTGCCTGCCACACTGGCAGAGTCTCCAGCCCAGAGATTTGATGCTTGGATAGAAGATGGGAAGCAGTACTATGATAAAAGATGGTACCACAAGAACCAGGCCATCTCTCTAGAGTCAAAGCACAACCAGAAACTGAGCTGTGTGATCAGCTCTCTCAGAGGCAGTGAGGTCTGGGTGAGGAAGACTAGTGACAACATCAAGATGAGGATCTACTTGGGCCAGCTTCTTCACGGGCTCTTTGTGATCCGCTGGAGGTCAGCGGCTTGACTTTCTGGTGTTCTTCCCTTGACCTTTTTTCTGGAGTGTTTTTTTTTTTTTTTTTTATTCCAAATATAAAGTTTTTAATCTGGAAAAAAATTACGAGGGATACATGTTTTAACTGCAGGAAGCCTGGCTAGGAAAACTAATGTATAGGTCATGTTAAACTGCAGGAAAACTGGTACAAGTGGAAATAATGGTGCTACATGTGTGCCACTGAATTGGCATTTTGATTTGATCTAACTAATTGGATTCTGTGTTATTATTAGTCTTATTTGTTTGTTTTTACCCCAGATAAGTCCTAGAGTTCTTGCAGTTTGGACTATGGAGAGGAAAAGTTTGGGTATACCAGCTGGACAACTCAGTATCAAATAAGGTCAGGTTCACATTTTGTTGTAGGTCTTAATGATCTAAAACCCCACCTGTTAACTAACAAAAAAATCCAGTTTTTTCCTTGGTTTACTTCCTCAAATATTCTCTATAAACCCCCAAATATAATCATTAACCTAGGAATGTGCTCCTCACCTGTAATGGCCCTAGAAGTCAGTGATCTACTGGAGAGGGAACTCAGCAACTAGAGTTGGCCAGGGGCATTGCTGCTGCAATCAAGTGGTCCTTACTTGCCTGGGAAACTGGGCCCATGGGGAAGCCAGAAGTCTTTGGCGTTTGCTGCTAATTATATGCTCAGGTTTAGCAAAGCTTGAGAATGATTCTGCATTCAATCGAAGTGTGTCCTATAGAGATCTTTCGATCTAAAAGTGGCGTTCTCTCTCATGGGGATTTTGTCCTTCGGTGTTACCCTAAAGCCTATGGAAGATGCTAGAGAGACTGGCACACTGTGGGTTCCACTGCACTACTAGCCTCACCAGAGCCTTGATATCTCCAAACTCTCCTCGGTCTCGATGTCATGGACAAATCATTACTCCAGGCTGTTTTCCTTTATGTGGATTTCCCTCTCAGGAATCCTCGTATTATTTTGAAGTTTGATCTCAATGAGATTTTTCTAGCCCATCAGAAATATTTTTACATTTACAAACCTCAGTAAAGGTCCTGCTTCTCTTTTTTTTCTGGGAAACTTTTCAGTCTCCCAAGAAGAGGATACTACCACATACAAATTTTCTTTTTTTTTCTTTTTTTTTCACATACAAATTTTCAAAAAAGAAAAAAAAAAAAAAGAATCACTTAGCTCCATTCACAAGTATCCAAAATCTTAATAAAAACTGTCCAGAGAAGAGTGATGAGAATGTTTGAAAACAGCATTTAGGTCCAGAATGTAAATGGGAAGCTAAAATGTTCTATAATTCTAAATAGCTGGGGAATTAGGGAGAAAATGCACTGAAAAAGGTTTAATAAATCTTGGCACTTTGAGTTTCTTGCTCGGGTATTATTAAAAATCATGTCACATGTTGCCATTGATAGGCATTTATGAAATGCCCATTTGAGCAGGTTGTTGCCTGGGGTGCATATGGAGTGAATGAGAGACCCACCCAAAGTACCCATAACTTTGGAGGAAATATTTTTATGGTTTAGGTGTAGCTTAAATCCATATTTCTTGTCTTACTCATCTTTATATCTCCTTCTCCTGTCCAGTTACTACTTAAAGTATTAATTCTTAATCTCCCCAAAGACCTCTCTGAGGCTTTGCTGTGTTAGGAAGACAAGAGTAACTGAGAAGCAGCACATTCAGTTTGAGCATTAACTAAGCATGTTATAGGACACAATTTAGAATCATGGGCAATTTACACTCTTGCGTGTGAATTAGCATGATCATGGTGTATCTCAAAAGATTCTAGTTAAAGTTGCTCTTCCCAGGGAAGTCTAGATATGTGTAGTTAGGATAGAAAACAGAGGAGAAGTTTAAAGTTTCAAAGCAAAAAAGGTAAGTTAAAGCAATTGTCAGTGACATCTGAAATGAGATTGGGAACAGTGCTCATGCAAGTGCAGGGAAATATGTGTGGTGACATTTCAGAAGTTTTGAAACTATGCCATGGCCGCTCATCTCCACATTAAAGTGCTAACAGCTACTGCCTGCTGTGAAGAGAGACATAGTCCCTTTTACCAAGACCCACAGAAAAGTGACATCTCCCACTTTTCTCTGCTGCTTCAGGATGGCACTGTCACTACAGGGAGATTTCTGGTAGCCAGAATGTTGTTTTCTAGGTTTATAAAGTCGGTTTCAGGGGCTATAACACATCAGAATTGTGTACTGTTCATCAAAGAATCTTTCGGGATAAAATAAATATTTTACAAAAAAAGGAGGATTTATTTTTTCCTTCTCAGTGTTAAAGAATATGGTAATTTATTTGTGTCTATAGTTAATTTGGATGAATTAGTGAGATGACAAGATAAAAGAAGAAAACAATTTTTTTTTAAAAAATGGCTTTCACATCAAACTTAAACTAAGCAATATTTGGTTCAATAATATATCCTTCACAGTTTTTATTAAAAGGAAAATGACAAGAAGTCTGTGTGAGTTCAAGCTAGGTCTAACTTAGTTGAATTGTGTTGTGAGTGAAATTTCTCTTTGGTGTTTGATCCCGCCAATGTCTTCTCTCTTTGAAGTTTAATGCGTGTTGCTCATACCATCAATTACTCAATTCTGTCCTTCTAAAATAGTGTTTCATGTTCTAGTTTTCTCTTCTGATGCTGCCCTCCTCCCTCATTCAAATCAACTCTTACCCAGCTGTCAGAGCTGAAGCGAGTGGGATACATCCTTGACAAGTCTAGGCCTACCCAATGGCCTGATTGATCTAACAGCTTTATGTGCTCTTTAGAAGCACTTGGATAAGCTACAGAAATAATCTGTGATGGCGGACAAAAACTAGGCCTGTTACAAAGAAATTTTAGGAAGATTTAGTCACCCTCAACTCACAGACTGGCTCTGCCTTGTACATGCAGAAATAGGGTGACCAATGTTTATATAGCATTTTTTCTTTAGTTTGCAAAAAACTTTTTCTTAATGTGCAAGGCCTTGGTTTTAACAATATACCTTTGAATTGAATATTATTAGGTCATTTTTCTTAATTATATAATGATACCAAGAAATAATGAGGTTTGTCTACATACAGCAAGAGTGGATTCAAAGCCAGATATTTAGACTTCGGAGTTTGTTCTTTCCACTATTGCACTGTCTTCATACTACTGCTGCTACTATTCATATTAAAAACAATTAGACAACCATATCTACTTTTATTACTAGTGACTCACAATTATTGAATGGCTGGCATATGCTGGCATTTTCCTAAGCATTTTTCACATTTGCTCATTTGACACTCCTAACAACTCCATGTAATTATCCCAACTGCCTGGTGAGAGAACTGAGGCCAGAGACCTGCAGGGAATCTTTTTGCCCATGGTCAAAACAGCTACACTGACATGAAGATATCTTCCCACATCTAGGTACTACTTTCCTGACCCAACTTCTTTATCCCTCAGCCTCCACTTAGGACTCATTACTACAGAGAAGTTTTTAGCAGATTTATAGGGGATTACAGAAATCCTTGGAATTGTTTCCTGGTTGAACAACAATTCTACATCCTTGAAGAGGTGAACTGGTGCAAGGAGGGGGTACGTGGAGCATAGAACTGAACGGAATAAAAAAACAAAATAATATGAAATTCATGGAAAGGCCGAGAATGTGTTAGACTGGTCTTCTTGAGTTTCTACCCATGTTTTATTCTTTCATCTTACAAAGTTTTCAGCTACAATACATTTGGACTGTAGCCTTTAGAGTTCTTTGCTCATTTATGCTAACTTGGATTTTCTAGGCAATACAAGCAAAGAGTAAAGGACTTCAACTTCATTTCACAATGAAAATCTAATCACTCTCTGGACATTTCTATTGTTTAATTTTCTAATAACTTTCAGTCACTTTCATGATACAGAAATTTGAACTGAAATGTATAAGAACATACAATTAGTGACTGTTAATGCAACTGGCCTTTGCAAGAAATGCATCTGCATACATTTTGGTAAAATTGTTCAATTTACACTTTCCAGCCTGTTTCCTTGCTATAATTATGCTCAAACTGTAGCCACCCATACATTTCTTGGGAATGCCTGAACATGAGCTGAGTGCCATTACAGGCAATAGAGAAGACAGCAATAGTGAAGTAGTGAGGATATCTTTGATATTTTGTTGTTATTGCTGCTAAAATTCAGGTTTGAGTTCCAGGCTGGCCAGTTATTGACCTATAAGCTTTGGAAAATGATTTAATGCTCTAACCTCCTTTTACACATTTGTAAAGCAGGAAAAAGGTTGATGTGAAAATCAAATGCTTTAAATTACATTATAGACTTTGAAAACTATAAAATATAGGGTTTTTTTTTTCATCATTAGGTCTTGAGGTGGTAAATATGTGTCACTCATGCCAGCACTATTCTACTGCTTCACAGCAAATATTGCTAATTGATTACAGTGGTCTTTTTGTCTTTTCAAGAAGTATATGTCTATTTATACATTTGTTTACTTACATATTTATATTTAGAGTCCTCAATATAGCTCCGCAGATGGTCACTACCAATCATCCAGAGATACACACTAGATAAACTTTCTTTCTCATCTTGGTTTAATTCAGCAAATTTTACTTGTGTTTGGAGAAATTATGATTTATTCATTGAACCAGTAAACACTTATGGAGTATCAGGAAAGGTACTTGATTCAATAGAAATATGAACAGAATATATTTCTGATCTGGACCTCTCAATCTGGTGGAAGAGTTGGTGGAGGAGTCAGATATGATTATAGCATGGTGATTAGTATTATGATGAAAGCAGCAGAGGAGGAAATGCATATTTATGCCCCTTGAGGTTAAACATTTGATTAGAGCAGCCCTATGGACTGGGTGTGTGATTTTTCAAGAGCCTACCATCCCTTACGTGGATAGTAATTGGGAGTGTGTCCAGTGCTATGAGGTGATCTGTACCAAGAATGAGAAAGCCAGACCCTTAAATTCCAAGTTTTATTGAAATCTATATATGGGTCATGTATACTTCAAAAGAATATTTGATAGTAAAAGATGTTCATGTTGTTATAGGGAGTTTATTTTGAAAAAATAGAGATTAAAACACAAACCAACAAACAAAACTACATAAAGAAAAAGTCAAATTGCAAAAGCAGATTTGAAAGACTATAGTTCTGGTGAGCTTAATTACTCTTTCCAAGAAGTGATCAGATAAATAAGTAATTAGAGACATAAGTGTTTATCTCTCTATCCGTAAGACCTCTTCTTTTAAGTGGCATCTAGCTAGACTTGTTCTAAAAATAATTTGTAATGGAAGCCTATAATCTGGCATAAGGTTACCAGTTGTTAGTTATAAAAATAACAAATTAAGCCCAAAGTTAGCAGAAGAAAGGAAATAATAATGTTCAGAGCAGACATAAATACAATAGAGACTAGAAAATATCAGTGAAAATAAAAGCTGGTTTTCTGAAAATATAAAATTAATAAAACTTTAGCTAGACAAATAAGAAAGATACTGAAAATCAAAAAATAAGACATTACAACTAATGCCACGAACATACATAGAATCAAAAAGACTAGCATACACAATTATATGCCAACAAACTGGGTAACCTAGAAGAAATGATATCCTAGAAAGACAACTTACCAAGACAGAATCATGGAGAGATAAAAAATCTGAATAAATCAATTACTAGTAAGGAGATTGACTCAATAATCAAAAGCCTTCCTACACACAAAGCCTCAGGATCAGATGGCTCCACTGGTGGATTCCAACAATATTATAGAAAAATTAATGCCAATCCTTCCCAAATTTTTTTTCCAAAAAACTGGCGATCAGGGAACACTCCAAACTCATTTTATGAAGTCAGCATTCCTTGATCTCAAAACCAAACAAGGACACCTAGAAAAGAAAACTACTGGCCAATATCCCTGACAAATATGGATGCAAATTCTCAACAAAACATTAGCCAACCAAACTCAACAACACATGAAATGGATCATGCAGCATGCCCAAGTGAGATTTACTCACTTGCATCTGGGATGCAAGAATTGTTCAAAATCTGAGTCTAAAAACAAAATCTATCAACATTACCAGAATGAAAGTCAAAAATCATATGGTCCTCTTAATAGATGCAGAAAAAGCATCTGACATAATACAACACTCTTTCATGATAAAAACCCTCAACAAATTTGATACAGAAGAAACATACCTCAACATATAAATGGCCATTATGCCAAACTCACAGCTAATATTATACTTAATAGTGAAGGAATGTTTTCCTTCAAAGATCAGAAACAAGACAAGTATGTCCACTCTTATGACTCTCTTAATATAAAAGAACACTCTTAAGTCCTAACTAGGAGCAATCAAATCAGTGAAGAACATATCCAAGTCAGAAAAGAGAAAATAAAATTATCTGTTTGCAGATAATATAATTTTATATACAGAAAATTCTCAAGACTCAGCCCCCAAAATTCTGTAAATAGGAAATAAGTCCAGTAAGTTTTCAGGATATAAACTCTATATACTAAAAATGAAATATCTGGAAAAGAACTAAGGAAGACTATCCCATACAATCCCATTCACAATAGCATCAAAAACAATAGAATAGTTAGGAATAAATTTAACCTAGAAAATGAAAGATCTGTATAATGAAAACTACAAGACTTTGATAAAAGAAATTGAAAATGGGATGAAATCAGAGAGGGAAACAAACCATAAGAGACTTAACTATAGGAAACAAACTAAGGGTTGCTGGAGGGGAGGTGGGTGGAGGAATGGGGTAACCGGGTGATGGGCATTAAGGAGGGCACGTGATGTGATGAGCACTGGGTGTTATAGGCAACTGATGAATAACTGGAACCTACATCTGAAACCAATGATAAACTGTTAGTTCATTGAACTTTAAGATAAGAAAAAAAGAAATTGATGATGACACAAACAATAGAAACATATCCCATAGTAATTCGGAAAAATTAATGCTGTTAAAGCACCTATACTACTCAAAGCCATCTATAGATTTGATGCAGTGCAGTCTTAACAAAATTATGTGGCATTTTTCAAATAGAAAAATATCCTAAAACATGTATGAAACCACGAAAGACTTTGAATAGCCAAAGCAATCTTGAGAAATAAGAACAAAGGAGGAGACATCACATTTCTTGATTTCAAACTATACCACAAAGCTATAGTCATCAAAAGAGTATGTACTGGCATAAAACCAGACACAGACTAAGGGAGCAGTACAGAGCCCAGAAATAAATCTCCATTTATACAATAAACTAATATTTGACCAAGGGGCCAAGAACATTCAATGGGGTAAGGCCAGCCTCTTCAATAAATGGTGCTGGGAAAACTGAATAACCATATGTAGAAAAATGAAACTGGACCCCTATGTTATATCACTAGCAAAAATTAACTTGAAATGGATTAAACACTTAAGCAAAAGTCCTAATGTTGTAATACTCCAAGAAGAACATAGAGAAGAAGCTCCTTGACCTTGGTCTTGGCAGTAAGTTTTTGGATTTGATGCCAAAAGCACAAGCAACAAAAGCAAAACTCAGTAAATGGAACAACATTAAACTTAAAAGCTTCTGTACAACAAAAGAAACAACAAAATGAAAAGACAGTCTACAAATTGGGAGAAAATATTTGCAAACTGTCAGATAAGGGGCTAATATCCAATACATAGATAAAGAAGTCAGACAAGTCAGTAATAATCACCTCAAAACAAAACAAAATGAAACAAAGAAAACCTGATTAAAAAATAGGCAGAGGAACCAAATAGACAATTTTTCTGAAGATGACATCCATATGGAAAACAGATATCTGAAAAAGTGTTGACCACCACTAATCATTAGGAAAATGTAAGTTAAAAACCACAATGAAATATCCCCTCACGCCTGTTAGGATGATTGTGATCAAAAAGAGAAAAGACAAGTGTTAATATGGGTGTAGAGAAAAAGGAATCTTTCTGTGTTGCTAGTAGGCATGTAAACAGGTACAGTCACTATGGGAAATGGTTATGGAGGTTTCTTAAAAAGTCAAAAATAGAACATGATCCAGCAGTGCCACTTCTGGGTATATACCCAAAGGAAATGAAAACAGTATATCAAAAAGATATCTGCACTCCTATGTTTATTGCAGCATTATTCACAACAGTCAAGAATTAGAAACAACCTAAGTGTCTTCTAATGGATAAATGGATAAGGATGTGGCTATTTATACACAATGGAATATTATCCAGCCATTTGCAACAATATGGATGGACCCTGAGAGCATTATGCTTAGTGAGATAAGCCAAACAGAGAAAGGCAAATAGCATATGACATCACTCACATGTGGAATAAAAAAAAAAGCTAAACTTGCAGAAACACAACATGATGGTTATCAGCAACTGAGGGGTGGGGGAATTGGGAAGATATTATTTAAGGGTACAAACTAGGAATTAGTAGATAAATAAGTAATAATAATCACAGCACAGTGATTATCATCAATGATACTATATTATATACCTCAAAATTGTTAACAGACTACGTCTTAACTGTTACCACACAAAAGAAATGATAATTACGTGACATGATAGAGATGTTAGCTAAAGCTATGGAGGTAACCACGCTGCGACACATAGATGTATTTAATGAACATATTGTACACCTTACATTTACACAATGTTATGCCAATTATATATCAATAACAATGTGTATTAGTAATATATTCTAGATGTCAAGGATACAAATATGAATCACACAATCTAATGTCAGTGTGTTTACAGGAGGCAGATCACTCCAACCAATAAATAATTGCCAATTTCTATAGTTCATTATAATACACAGAGTGAGAATTTTCCACTGTGATTTTTATACGTCCTTGTATCACCCTCCCCAACACACAGCTGTTCTTCCTCACTGTCTCTTGCAAAAGACCTTGTTTTCTGATGGTGTAATATACTCTCCTCTCCATTCTCTCTCTGTAAATCCAAATTACCCAGTGATTGCTAATCTCCAAGAAAAATTCCTCCCTTTTGGGGAAGCCATCTTTCGAACAATTGTTGGTTAATTGTTTGACCAACCGCTGGGGAAATAATCACAAACTAAATCTTCTTCCAATCCAGAAAACCTCTCCACAAGGATAGTACAGAAAGTAAACAGTTTTATTAGTAATGAATGAGCATTAAACCAGAATGTGGTATGTACCACAGGCAATGTGCTAACAGAGTGAAAAGACAGGAAGAAATTGCATCCTCTCAT
This sequence comes from Canis lupus baileyi, assembly GCF_048164855.1. NCBI lineage: Eukaryota > Metazoa > Chordata > Mammalia > Carnivora > Canidae > Canis > Canis lupus. Next base: position 7,009,269 of record NC_132848.1, on the reverse strand, counting down.
ATAGGCAAGCAGATCCATTGCCTACATTTTCTAAAGATACAGGATAACGGATTCTCAACTAAGAGTATTTGAAAGTACCACATGTCATACGTAGTTCATGCTAATTGATTCATCTGGTAAATGGGGGGGGGGGAGTACCTTTACTACTTGTTTTTATATGAAAGGAAAATAAATTTGTCATATTTTTATGATAGAAGGCAGTTTTGCAACCTAGAGCCAGACACTTGCTCAAGTTAGGCTCCTACCTTCCCTTAGAAACTGGGGAGAGAGATGCAAACTCCTTTGATTCTTACATTTCAATGAGGCTGGTTCCCAGATCCTGGAGAAAGACTTTCGGGGTCATATAGCTGGCAAGAGGCTTAATAACTCTAGAAAAGATTTACATGCATTTCACAGAGACAGAAAAAGAACTTACAAGTTCTTTATAAATAAATTTTCTAAGGAAAGGGGGGGCAGTTTCCTTATTTTTAAAAAGGAGAATTAAGCATCTTATTTTTAATTTATATTTGCCCTTACACTGCTCTTAAAATAAGCTGAAAATTATGTAAGCCCTCCTGCTAATGTCTATAAAATCACCGCCCTATTTCTCTAGTTGGAAAGATTTTTGGAACCTTCTCCTGCTAAGAATTTTCAAACAAAATCATATGCTAATAGCACCAGGATTGTTTTGTTTTGTTTTGTTTTGTTTCCATATTAGCTATCTGGTGGAATCACACTGTCCTTAAAGTATAGCTCAAGTTAACTTAACATGCATTCCATGGATTGTGGTCCATGCCTAGAACAGCATTCTTGCAAATATCAAGTGTTCTTCTGTTCTTATGGACATACCTGACTTTGCTCCCAACCTCCACAATTAGCTCGGTTTAGAGATCTTCTTTTAGCATATGACATCACTCACATGTGGAATAAAAAAAATATTTTTCCTGTAGGAAATATTTTTCCTGTCTAGGTGCATAGTATCCTGCTATGCACCTAGACATCCCAGAAATGGAATTCTGTTTCCTGGTGCAGAATATTTATTGGATATTTGGAATGATAGATAGGTCTCTATTAACATCAATGAAATTAGCTTTAATTAATCTTAGGATAATCCTGTTCCTAAGTCCCCCTGCAATATCCAAAATTCTAGCTGAAATCTTCTATATATTATACTCTTTTCTCCCCCTCCTCTCTTCCTCCCTCTTCGTTTTCTACTAATAAATTTCTTTTTATTATTATTATTATTATTATTATTATTATTATTGCAGAACAATTTGATGATCACTTTTGTTATCCTGAAGTCTGCCCAAAGGAGCTTTACGTTTTCCCCCAATGGCTTAAAAATGTGCTTCCAAATAAGGGCATTTTTTTCTAAAAGAATTCCAATGCCAGCTTTTAAGTTAAATATAACTTATATTTATTTGAAAATGTGTTCATCTAAGAGAATAAGGTAAAACCAAATTAAGTGAAGGAATGATGTTATAAAGGGAAAATAAGTTTAAGTTGAAACAAGTATAAGATTACTGTACAAGATGCACAATCCAAGGTCCTGTATGTTTCTTGGAGGAAAATCAAACATTTCTGTTCTGGGAAAATGTGTCATGTTTAACCAAGGGAGAGGTATGTGCAAGATAGCCTAAGAAGAGCAAGTGGCTAACTAGGGCTGTAGGCATGACGTAAGGCAAGAATGCTGATTATTCTCATTGAGAAAAAAATATTGGAACTTGTCAGGTGTAGAAGCCTAGGAAAGACATTTCTGGGCAAAGGCACGAAATAACAATGTCCTGAGGTGTAGATTTAAGGAGCATCAGCTAGACCAGACATGGATCAGAAGAAATTGTGAGGAGGGGTGAGAGACAAGGCTGGAAAAACAAGCTTAGCTCTGATTATGAAGGTTCTTGGCTGCTTAATAACATGCTTCCTATTTATCCTCAAGTCAGTGCATCAGGGGAGATTACTGAAGACTTTTTAAGCAGCGGAGAGGCCTAAACAGACTTATGGCCACAAAGGTTTTTTTCTCCTATTCCACAAAGTATGAGTCACTGTCTATAAGTTATTTTTGAAATAAATTTTTTCTCAGTTTGTAAGCACAATTCTCTGCTTGGAAGAAGAAATGAGAAGAATCTGTATGTTTATATGTGTGTGTTATGTGTGTAATTCTAATGTTCGGATTAGACAGAAAAAAAACTTTGATTAGAGCTAAGTTTTATTTGGTTGTAAACATAAAGGTGGATCACAATGTTTTGTTTTCAGTTTAATTTCTGTTTTAAAAACAAAATATTGGGACACCTGGGTGGCTCAAGTAGTTGAGCGTCTGCCTTTGGCTCAGGTCGTGATCCTGGAGTTCCAGGATCAAGTCCCACATTTGGCTCCCTGCATGGAACCTGCTTCTCCCTCTGCCTATGTCTCTGCCTCTCTCTGTGTCTCTCATAAATAAATAAATAAAATCTTTAAAAAAACCCAAAATGTTCAGGGTATGAGTATCAGGTATTTGTTTTGAAAGCACAGGCACATGAGATTATAATATTTAAATTACCGAGTCTAGGTTTTGGATAATTAATTCACAGGTGACTGACATTGCAGTTTGTTCTATGTAATTCCATTAAGAATATATCTTCTCTTCATCAGGAGACTAACTTACTAAATATTAACATAGCAGGTTGAAAACACTTAGCCATAAAAAAGCTAATAAATGTCTTCTGAGATATCATATTTGAAAAGTTTATAATCTCTTCCAATCATAACTCAATTCCACTAAGAACCTATCAGATAAACTATTCACCATATTCTGTTCCTACAAATGGTTAATCTTTTCAGTATCTTTGATGAAGTGAATTAATGTGATCTTATTCATGGTAATAGAAAATACTGCAAGATGTTAACAATTATCACATTCAAGTAAGAAATAGGATGCATGTGATTATTTGATCTGTTCACATTTTATAGAAATTCTAGATTAGCTAGAGAAAAAGGTTAGCCAAGAGGAAACTGTGAAATTATTTAATTCAGCGGAGTTTAAAACTTATTTATAATGGTGTGATGGGGGTTGGGAAGTGTTATCTGAAGAGACCAAGATCCAATGGGGGAAAAATAGGCTCCAAAAGTGACACCGAAGGAAATTCACTCATACCGACATGTTATTACATCTTGAGATTCATATCTCTAATTCCTGACATGTTAAATTTGAGCTAATATATCATTAAGAATCTTGTTTTTGTTAGGCAAAGTGAATTAAAATAGCATGTAAAGGATTAATGGTGCATGTGCAACACACACAAATATGGATTAGATCATAATTCACTTTTCTTACAGATTTCTGTGGATAAGGAGAGAAAATATTTGGGTGAAAGATCCTCAAGGGGCAAGAGTTTCTTTAATCTACCCCTGTAATAATGTGGATAGTGTCTGAATTGATCTTTCTGTAATGTTTAAAATATTAGAGAACATGGAAATGTTATGTTTATGTACAGGTAGGATCCAATGTGGGCAGTAATCATTATAGTCTTGATTATAAACCCATACTGTTGGGCAGCCCGGGTGGTCAGCGGTTTAGCACCGCCTTCAGCCCAGGGCCTGATCCTGGAGACCCGGAATCGAGTCCCACATCAGGCTCCCTGCATGGAGCCTGCTTCTCCCTCTGCCTGTGTCTCTGCCTCTCTCTCTCTCTCTCTGTGTATCTCTCATAAATAAATAAATAAATAAATAAATAAATAAATAAATAAATAAATAAATAAATAAATAAAATCTTTAAAAAATCCATACTGTTATTGACATATTAATGGTGCTGCCTACTACATTTTGGGGAGCAATGGAGTCAACAGAGAAGTGTCATAGAGCCTGCTTGTGAGACTAAATAAATATTCTCAATCAGTGCATACAATGAGCTGGTGTAGGTTACTGGTATACCAAATTATTGAATCCTTTCAGCTCTTATGGCCTAGGAGGCTTTGAAACAGCTGAAGGCTCAGAATGATAAGCAAGTAACACCTCTCTTTGCCTAAAATGACTGAGTAAACATTATCACCATGTTCAAAAATTTGAAAAGCACTACAAGAACACTCAGGGCGAAGAACACGAGAAAAGCTAAGGTGAAAATGGCTTTTCTAGCAAAAAGTAACAGAAAGAATCAGAAAGATCTGAGTTTGGGTCTCAGCATACCTAAACTTGTGCTCCCTCAGTTTGTTCAATTGCAAAATGGTGTTCAAATTTCATTTACTTTAACATTTAAGGATGAGATAACATATGAAAAATCCTTTCTACAACTGCACAGAGCTACATGTGTGTGAATACATGCAGTCTCCTACTTTCCAGGTCCAGCTACCCTTTAGGGCAAGTGAGTGTTCATCAATACCTCACAGATGAATAAATATGCATTTGTGACATTAGAACTAGAGTCATACCACGGAAAGGGGAGGAATTTGCAGTAGAAAAGACTTGAATTTAGATCTTGGCCCTTGAGCTATTGAGCAAAATAGTCCATTTGAACCATCATATATTTTCTGAACACTGACAGAAAACAAATCATTAAATATACTTTGTAGGGTTATTTGTAATGTTTCTTTCCATCTGTCTACCTATCTACCTATACACGTGTGCTCACACACAATACCCTCTTCATGTGTAAAATGGGGATAATAAGACCTATATGACAGATTATTGTGATAGTGAAAATCAAAAATAATAGATATAATAACGTAAGTTCTATGTCACCTACTCTTTCCCCATGTGATATTCATCCCAGTCATTTTAGCAGAGAGTTTTTCAACCTCAGTACAATTGATATATTGAGTTGGATAATTCCTTTTTGTGGAGTGTTGTCTTATGCATTGCAGTATGTGAAATGTTCTAGACATCACCAAATATCCTCTAGTGGAAAAATGGTCTTCTTCTGAAGGGAGTATAGGTTTTTCCAAGACAAGAAACCATTCCCAAATGGGAGGTAGTTGACAGGGGTCATGTACTAGCCTTAATGAGTTATAAAGGAAGAAGATCTCAAAAGAGGATCCAAAGGCGACACTCCAAAGACATGCCATCCCCTGACAGACAATGGTAAAAAACATTAGGGGCTATCTGAATCCTCTCTGGTGGCTAATATTGACTAATAATGGACTCTATCACTATTATATTATTACTATTATTATCACTTTAGCTACATTAAATAAATTGATGTTGCGATTAACTGATTAATTGATCCCTGAGGTTAACTGAATTTAAGACTACCATGCGTACCGAGAACAAATCACAAGAACTTAGATCATATGGAGCTGAAGATATAACACTGTAACCCATGTTGCATTTTGAAATAGATAACCCTCCTTGCTATCTACTGCCAGCACTCTGATGCAGACTGTGCATCAGAGCATGATCCCGGCTCAGGGCATGATCCCGGGTCTGGGGATCGAGTCCCACATCAGACTCCTTGAATGGAGCCTGCTTCTCCCTCTGCCTGTGTCTCTGCCTCTCTCTTTCTCTCTCTGTGTGTCTCTCATGAATAAATAAAATCTTAAAAAAAATAAAAGTTGAAGGTGGTAGGATATGGGATTCTAGTAAATAGATTTTCTTGTATTAGTCACAGTAGATGGGAGGAAAGAATGAAAGATGCTTGTGTGGCTCATGCTTGAAGATGTGGTCTTCCAGGCACTAGACCATGTAAGGAACTAACTCAAACTATATTTGACTGAAATAATTTATTTCTATTTCTGATCAAGAATCAAGGAGTAAGGGCAGAGATTTACCTTTGTTCATCAAAGTCATACCAGATGAATTTCTATGAATCAACACAAGTGGGTTATGTTTTTCCTTTTATATCTGTTTACTTTAAGTCTGACAGTGGTTGCTTAATAGCAGCCTAATAACTAAGGAGCAGAGAGGGTAATCTATATTCTCTTTCTACTGACAAGCCAGAGTCAGGTTATTTTTTTCCTTTTTAAAAAGAAACAATAAGGTGATATCATCAAGATGGCCAAATAGGAGGTTTCTGACTTCAATCCCACTTACAGAGAGACCAACTAGCAGCTATCCATAGACAGGACACCTTGGTGAAAATCCCAGAATCCAGGGGTTTGGCAGAAGCATGTTCTAGGGCCATTGAGATAGAAGAGCCACATTGGAAGGGTAAGAGGACTGTTTCACTCTGACTGTATTGCTCCTTCCCCAGGAGTGGTGCACACAGGACTCCGTCACCTATGGTCTCTCCAGTGGGCAAAAGAGAGCTCAAGGTGGCCATCCTGTTCCACAGCATGTAGGATGCTTCCCACAAAGGCACTTGGGTCTTGCCTCATGGGGACCACTGAAATAATTGGGGTGCCTGGACCACCAGGGACAGAGACAGAGAAGGGGTCATGGGTTACAGAAACCAGTACGTGGATATTGGCTGACCATGGTCTTGTAGGCAGTGGTGCCCAAGCTGACATTCTGGCCATGGCTCCATCTGGCCAGAGGAAGTCGGCTGGCATTTCTGCCTGGTTTGAGTCCCCAGGCGAGAGCCTTAGCAGCTGTGGAGCCCATTCTATCACTCTACCTGAACAGGAAAGCAAGTCAGCAGCCCCGTCAACTGCTGAATATAGTTTCCAGGCCTGTCCCATCTGAAAGTCTGGCCACAGATGCCAGGAAGTTGCAGAGAAAATTCTATGGCATATTAGTGCAGAGAAACAAGTCAGTAGACCCACCCAACTGCTGAGCATAACCTCCAGTTCCATCTAACCAGGAAGTCCAAACAGCGATTTGAAGCAGCCTTAGAGGCTGGCCTATGGTATGCGCAGGCTGAGAGCTCCATCTAACAGCTGAGCCCAACCTAGTGGCCCTGCCTATTTGCTTAGCAAGGACCCTGGTGCCACCCAACCAGGAAGCATAGATAGTGACCATGCCCAACCACAGAGCACAACATCTATGCACACCTAACTCACCTAATTGTGGGGCACAGCTGGAAGCCCCGTATGACCAGAGAGCCTGGCCAGTGAGCTCGTCTAATAGCAGGGCACAGGCAGCACCTGCCCAGTTCTGGAGCACAGCCCAAGGCCCTGTCTAATCATGAAGCCCTAGCTGAAGCCCTGCCTGAGCAGTGTCCAGACAGCCGTACTATCCACCTGAGGAGCACAGTCTGAGGTCCTATGTGACTGGGAGCAAGTGAAGACCACAGGTTACAGCACCAAGTAACTGCAAACTGCGACCAACAGCACCACCCTGCCAGGGAACACACCTTGTGACTGCACTCACCCGGGGAGGACTGTGCAGCCCAGCCAGTGGCCCAATTTAAAATAGGAAGTGATAGCTATCAATAATTATTTTATGTAAGTGGATTAAATTCTCTAATCAAAAGAGTGGCTGAACAGATTTAAAAGAAAAGAAAACCAAGATAACAGTGATATGCTGCCTACAAAAGATTCACGATAGCCTTAAAAGACACATAGATTGAAAATGAATGATGGAAAAAGATAATCCCAGCAAATGCTAACCAAAAGAGCCCAGAGGTAGCTAAACAGGGAGAGAGAATTTTAGAGATACTGCAGATTTAGTTCCAGACCACTGCAATAAAGTGAACCAAATACACTATATGGTTTCTCAGTACACATAAAAGTTACATTTATATTAATTCTGTCATCTGTTAATTATCAACAGTATATAGTATATTTTATATTTAAAATAGCAATGTATACACCTTAATTAAAAAATGCTTCATTGCTGAAAAATGCTAACCATCACCTGAACTTTTAGCTAGTCATAATCACTCGTCACAGATCACACAATAAATAATGAAAAAGTTCAAAATACTGTGAGGATTACCAAAAGGTGACACAGAGGCACAAAGTAAGCACATGCAATTAGAAAAATGGTGCTGATATATTTGCTTAATACAAACTTTCAATTTGTAAAAACCACATTACCTGTGACGTGCAATAAAGAGAAGTGCAATAAAACACAATATGCTTGTACTTAATTGCAGACAAAATAGACTTTAAGCTGAAAATAGTCACAGGAGACAAAGAAGCTCATTATATAGTAATAAAGGGGTCATTTCACCAAGAAAATATAACTATAGTATATTTAGTATATAGTATTCATGTACCCAACATTGGATCACCTAAGCATATAAAGGAAACACTAACAGAACTAAAGGATAAATAAAAACCAGTACAATAATTTGGGGACTTTTTGTACCCCAAACCACACAACAGATAGATTATCCAGACAGAAAATAATATGCAAACAGTGACACTGAAGAACACTGGAGACCAAATGCACCAAACAAACCGTATATAAAACACTCTACCCCACAGCAGCAGAATCAGTATTTCAATCGCAGATGTAACATTCTCCAGGACAGATCTTATATCAGGCCATAGCACAAGCTTTAACAAATTTAAGACACAAATTATGACCACAATGATATGAAATAGAAAGCAATAATAGGAGGAAGACTGAAAAATTTACAAATAGTCGAAATTAACCAACACATTCCTGAACAACCCACATCTCAAAGAAATAAAAAGTGAAATATCTTGAGACAAACAAAAACAGAAGTACAACACATCGAAACTTACGGGATGCAGCAAAAGTTGTCCTAAGGGGAAATTTATAGTGGAAAATGCTTAAGTAAAAAGAAAACCAAACAGAAACAAAAACAAAAACCCCTTAATGTCTACATAAAAACCCTTTCTGTACGTAAAAAGATCTCATATAAAATCTAACATTTAAAGAATTCATGTCAATCCTTTTCAAACTTTTCCCAAAAATTGAAGAGGAGGTGGCACTCCCAAACGTATTTTACCAGGCCAGCATTACCCTGATACCAAAGCCACATAAGGGCATCTACAAGAAAACTATAGACCAATTTTCTTAACGAACATAGATGAAAATATCATTAGCAAAGTTTCAGCCAACTGAATTCAACAGCACTTTAAAGGGAGCATGCACATAATCAGGTAGGCTTTATCCTCAGATATAAGGATAGTTAAACGTAAATCAATAAATGTCATACACCTTATGAACAGAATGAAAGATAAAAATCACACCATCTTCTCAATTGTTGCCGAAAAAGAATCTGACACAATACAACATCTTTTCATGAAAAAACAAAACAAAAAAAAAACAAAAACAAAAAAAAAACCAACCCTCAACAAATTTGGTGTAGAAGAAATATACCTCAACATAATAAGGGTCACATAAGACAAACCTTAGTTAACATTATAGTCAACAGTGGAAGATTAAAAGCTTTACTTGTAAGATCGGAACAAAAAACAAGGGTGCCCACTCTCACTAGTCTTATTCAACATCATACTGGATGTATGAGCCACAGCAATCAGGTAAAACAAAGAAATTAAAGGCATTGAACACCAATAAAAAATAAATTTATTATTAAAAAAATAATAAAATATATTAAAATATTATTTAAAAAATAAATAAAAGGTATTCAAAACAGAAAAGAAGTAATACTGTTTGTAGAGGATGTGATTTTACATATAGAAAATCGTAAGAAAAAAAAAAAAGAAAATTGTAAGGATTCCATCTCAAAACTGTTAAAATAAACAAATTTAATAAAATTGCCTGGCTCTCAGCTTTTGTCAGTGCATCCATTTCAAAAGACATTCATCTTAAATAATCATTACCAGCTACATGAGACAACTACTTAGCAAAAACAATCAGACAGGGTATCAGGCCTCCCCTACCCATGAATTCTCTCTTTTGGCAGGTCCTAAATAACCTACATAACTTACCGGTTGAGTAAACCCTCTTCTTTCCAATGCCCTAATTCTCACTTTTATGCTTTAAATTAGCCAATAAAGAGTGAACTTACAAAACTCTAGACACTCCATCCTGGACCCTAATAAAGAGGGCGCCCAGGTCTACACTCGCTTTCTTCCTTTATCTGTGACCTCACTGGTGGGGCCCTCAGTTGAGTGGTGAGAAATAAATCTAGTGACCTGTGAGTAATCAATCAGGTTTCTCAAGTTCCTTGATGGTTTTTGAAGTTTGTCCTGCAATCAAAATAAGAAGGGCCAGTCCAGCCACCAATACTGGCTCTCATGGGAAACAGCCTGTTGGGGGCTTACTACTACTAATACAGACTGAGGTGAGTGCCTTAGACATTCCTAGCTGGTAACATTGTTATTACTAGGCTGGGATGACAGCAATTGGGTAGGGTACAGGTTTGCCTACTTGCATTGGTAATCCACTAAGGGGAAGGCCCTTTAGCAGCAACTGGCTAACCCAGGAGAGTTAACACCATTTGGGAAGGCAGCATCACCCACTGGAGGTTCCCCATAAAGTTATGTTCTGCTGTGTATTGCTTCTGTCCTGTGTTGCCTGAGGGATCTATCCCGATGTGTCACTACTGCTGTAATAATTCAACAATCTCTCCAGAGCACCATGATCAAGGTCAAAGGGTTTAATGAGATGGTTAGAACAACAGTTATAGAGGCCTTAAGTGACTACTCATACATGTAAGTGTCCTCCATGCCTTGGGCCAAGTTGGGTTAAGGAGTGTGGACTGGATCACAGGGCTATAAGTACTACTCAAGGTGAGCCTTGAGGGTAAAACCATAAATCAAGGATTTTCTGGTAGACAAGGAAGAGAGAGACCTCCCCCTGGGACTACTGAGTCCATAGGTCATCCTGGGACTATGTGTTCTAACCTGATGAGTGAAATAGTCTTGCAACATGAAACTAACGGCACCATTAAAGGGGAAAAGCAGCTTTCGTGGGGCCTGTGCTCTCTATGTGGCTGCCCACTCACTGCTGTTGCTCTTTATTCTCCAGCTTGACGGAACTTTAAAGGCTCTATTCCTAAAGAATTAGTGGACAGATAGATGTCCTGAGCAGCTTGTGTCCATGCATCCTAAAATCCCTAAGGAGGTTCATCACTTCCTGGATAAATGCAACCCCTCCCCCCAATGGAAGCTTCCTGGGCACTGCTTGATTCTTCTGTATACCAACATGTCAAGGCTCTGGTATTATGCTCCAGAGACCTAAGGGCTTTCCCCAAGTACTCTGTGAGTGATGAGCAAGTGAAGTTGGACTCCAGTCCCAGAGAGGTCAATTGGAACACCCTGGAGAGGGAAGTGGCAGCTTATGAAGAGGGCTCAGAGGGAGGTCTTCCACAAATTTTCCCATAACAATAAGGAAGGTCAACATAACAGGAGAAAACCAAAAAGCAGAAGCTGAAGTGGAAAATTAGACTTTAACTGAAATTCAAACCTTTAAAGATTTTGTGTAGCAGGAAGGACAGAAAGAAGCTGATTGGCAGGTGCTAGGAAGAGGCTCTGAATTGTTGCATATGGCCACCAAAATGTGCCAACTGGCAGGTATCTCTAAAAACCGTAAAATCTATAGTTTTCCCCAAGATGCATCAGGGCTATATGCATGTTTCCTCTGAGATACCACAGATCCTAGGTCCCCTCAGTTTCCCCCCTGAATGGTGAAGTACAGTGAAATATGCTTCGGAAGGCCCCCCTGCCATTAGGGGAAAAGTTGACAGGGTTTATCCAGATGTTTGGTGAGGATGAAGTAGGAGAAGGAAAGAAAAGTCCCCGGATATTCATACCAGGGCCCTCCCTTTCCTCACTTGGTATTTATTGCCTGGCACTGTGCCTATCCTTCTGGCACAGTGATCACTGCTAAGGCTCACAATGAGTGGAAAACCTGAGATAAGGCCAGTCTCCTGCTGTGCCACATTGGCCTGGTCCAATGGGCTCATCATTTTTGTGACCGTAATAGTGACGCAATGATCATTTCATCATTTGTAACACTACCGAGGCTCCATTTGACCTTGAGTCCAGAGAATTCTTTTGACATGGTGCTCCCTTCAATTAGTGGGTGGCACTACATTTTATTGGGATTGCCAAAACCATTCAAAAGGTACTTGGAGCCTGTTGCCATGGCTGCCAGACATGGAGGAGATTCTTGTTCAGAAGTCCAGATACTCCAGACTCATGTCCCTCCACTCCCTCTGCCCCAGAGGAGTTCCCCTTGAGAAAATTTCCCTTAATAAAAGGGCTCTTCACTTCCTCCTCAGTAAATCCTCTACATAATTTTGCCACTATGGGAATACACAGGAAACTTTCCTGGGAGTTATGAAACCTCAGGGTTCCTAGCCAGTTGATCACCAGACAGCCAGTTCTAAACTCTAGTCCCTAAAACTAGCCTTCTCCAGCTATGGCCCCTTTCTACAATCCACCCTCTTGCCACACAGTTACTTCTAACTCTTCTGTCGCAGACCCAGTCCCCACTCCTTCTTGTGCATCCTTCCCTCTTCTCCAGGACTGGCATACACTTAAGCTCCTATCCTAGGAAACCAGTGGCTCCATGGGGCTTGTCCTATCTCCTGGGGACAACTGCTCCTATACTACTCTGGTATTCTACTGGGACAATAAAAATACATAGTCCTTTTTGGTCCTGTTAGACACCAGGGCCCAAATCACCATCCTTTCAGGCAATCTCTCTAAATTCCCAAAGGGGAAGCCTTTCAATATAGGGAGCACTGTTGATAAAACAAGTAAAGGTGAATGATACCATTCTGATGTAACTGTTGGAATCATTTGACTCAAATAGCTTCTTCCGGTAGTGGCCCCTTGGCTTTTTTTTTTTCCTATTTTAGGCATAGATGTATTGATACTGTGCCAAGCCACATGGAACAAGCCCAAGTTCTTGGCTTTCTTGGGGGGAGTCACCAAATGGATGCCAGTGACTCTTCTTCCTCTAGTCAAGATGATAAACACCTCCCAATACCAACTTAAGCAAAGCACTGAAGCCAGTGCCCTGTCATTAAACATATGCTTGAGATGGAGTCAATTAGCTGACAATCTCCCCTTTCAATAGCCACAGTTGTCCTGTATGTAAGGCAGTCACTAATGAGTAGTGCCTCACCACTGACTAGAGAAACCTCAATGCTTAGATTCTTCTCATTAAGGCTCCAATTCCTAAAATTATACAATTGAGGACCTACAACGGGCTGAAGAATGTTCTTTGCTGTCACTGACCTAGCTAATATGTTCTAACCTGTTCCCATTGCGGAAGAATCCCTTACCCAATTTGCTTTCATTTTTGAAAATACAGGGTACATTTACTTAGCTCCCAATGGGATATTTAAACAGTCCTGCAATCACACATAACCTCTGCTGCCAGGATTTAAATACCTTACAATTGGGAAATTGCCATTTTTGGCATTATATGAGTGGCATGCTGAGGGGTCCTTCTGACAAGGCAAGTCTACACATTCCCACTTGCCATCTACACTAACATGGCTGGGCAATCATTCATCTGTCAAGCTTCTGGGCATCATCTGGTTCTCTAAGAACTGAAATATTCTCTAGGTGTCAAACATGAATTGCTCACTATTAAAGTACCTACTACACTCAGGCACCACACATACTAGGACTTTTTATGTTCGGAGGCATCACATTCCTCACCTCTCATTAATTTTTTGCCTCATATGCACAATCATATGTAAGTCTGTTGCCTTCCATTGGGGTGAGGCTCAACAGTGCACTCTAGAAGCTTCAAACAGGCAGCTTGACAAGACTTATCTTTAGTCCCACCTGCCTTCACCGTCTTTGTTTTTAAATTAATTTTTGGCTCTGTATTCTGAGTCAAATCATTGGCAACACTTGACTATGTGTCCTGGAGTCTCTGGACCAAACATAAATCCATCTGGCTTCCTAAGAGGTTTTGGACTAATGATTTTGCCTAGCAACAGCCAGATATACTCTCCTTGAGCTCCAACTTCTGGCATACTATTGGTTTCTTTTAGAAATCAAAGCCCTAATCAGCCTCCACCCAGTACTGTTCTGTTTCCAAGTTCCTATAATGGCCTAGGTTAGAGATCCCTCCCAGCGGAAGCTTAGTATAGCCATGGATGCCTCCATGGTGAATTGGAAATGGTACTTTTATGAGAAGGCCAAACCTGATGTGAAAGGTCTTTCCAAATCACAGAAGGATGTGGCTTCCTCCATACTCAACCCTTGCCCAAGGACCTTGCTGAACTGGTAGTGGCACCCCACTTCCTCTTCATCCTGGGGACCTCTCTAGCACCAACTTTCAGAGACTGACAGGGAGTCAGTGTTCTTCACCAGTGGCAGTGCCACCATTGTAGGTAATGCATCTCAGTGGAAGGCCATGACATTCCACCCTGCCCCAAAGCACCTCTCTAATTAAGGAGGGCACTCCTGGCTCAGCCCAATTGGTGGGACTCATAGCTGTTCACCTATATCCCAGGGAGGCCATAAAAAAGGGCCTTTAAATATTAACACTTTCACAAACTTCTGAGCTGTTGCTAACAGCCTTATGGTTTGGTTAGTCTAGCCAATGGCCGAGGGGCAATTTTCTCACACAAGGCAATACCATTTAGACTTCTATTCATGAAAGGAACTAGCAGAACCCCTAACTCTCATCATAACTTATGTTCCCACTCACTAACTGTTCTATACCAGAAACCATTTTCAACAATAGACCCCCTCACTAAGACCTCCATACCCTGCCTGGTACAGGCTGCTCAAGGTACTACTGGCCCTTCCTAGCAGCTCACTATATGGGCCCACACAATCTTAGGTCACTGGCAAATTTATGCTTTAAGAACTTGAACTCAAGTGAGAGAACTCCTCTTTCTCCTTCCCAGCAGCCAAAGTTGTGACAGATGATTGCATTCCTGCTCCTAAGGTAAATAATGGAGGCTATACAGATGGGGATATAGTTCCTGGGGAGCCCAACCGTATTCCTGCTGGCAAAATAATTTCATCGTCTGACCCGCTTCTTTTGCTGCGGCTCCCAGATACAAGGACAATCGCTGATATCTAACACAGGACTACCATCTAGATTTCTGCTTCAAAACATGAAATTTCTTTCCTTACTAAATTTATTCTTACTCCCTTTGGATTACCAGACATTGATTCTGACCAAGGTACTCACTCCATCTCCCAGGAGACTCAACAGTGGGCCTACCTACTGCTGTTGAACGTTCATCTAGCCTACCACCCCCAGATGACTGGCGTCATTGAGCATCATAATAACCTTATTTTCACTCCAGAATGGACTGAACTCTTGACCCCAGCCCCTTTGATTCTGACTCCCTGAGCTTAATTCTCACCTCCTGCCTGGGTCTTCATACTACACATACCAACTATTATATACCCTCTAAAATTCCACTTTTGTTTTTTTCTGGAAATCCTTAAGCTCTTATCTTTCAAGATGATGTTCTTTTTTATTTTGTCTTCTGACTCACTGTTCCCTTTTTGCTATGATTTTTTTTTTCAACATCTCACCATTTGCTTCATACTGGCTCAGCTAAACATCTGCCTTCAGCTCAGGTCATGATCCCAGAGTCCTGAGTTGGAGCCCCATGTCAGGTTCCCTGCTCAGGTGCAAGCCTGTTTCTCTCTCTCCTCCCCATCATGCTCTCTTGCTATCTCTGTCTCTCTCAAATAAATTAATAAAATAAAACAGTAACATATTATATACTTGAAAGTTGTTAAGAGAATAGATTTTAAGTATTCTCACCACAAAAAAATAATGCTACACTTGTGGTGAGCATAGAATAATGTATAAACTTGAGTTGTTATATTGTACACCTGAAACTAATGTCACATTGTGTGTCAACTATATTCAAAAATAAATAAGTAAATAGGGCAGCCCGGGTGGCTTAGCAGTTTAGCGCCTGCCTTCATCCCAGGGCATGATCCTGGAGACCCAGAATCGAGTCCCGCGTCAGGTTCCCAGCATGGAGCCTGCTTCTCCCTCTGTCTGTGTCTTTGCTGCACCCCCCCCCACTGTCTCTAATAAAAAAATAAAATCTTAAAAAAAAACAAAAATAAATGAATAAAATGAAATAAACAAATTTGTCCTAATGGGGAAAAATGTAATGGTAAGCATATGAAGTGATGAAGTGTTAGCTAGTACACAGTAGTGATCATTTTGCAAAATATATGATTTTGCAAAATCATATATTTTCCAAATCCAAATCAACACATTGAATGTCTTAAACTTATACAATGTTACATGTCAATTATACTTTCCTGGGAAAAATACACACATTCCTATAGAAAAATAGGCTACTAAGAAGTATTTTCTTCAAAAGAAGTATGTGAAAATATTTTATCTTTCATGAAAGCCTAAGGAAGTAACCAAAAGTAAAAAGTTTTATATTCAAAGATATTTTTGCACATTAATATCCAAACATTGAAAACAAGGTTAATATCTAAACCAAAAGAAAGGTTAAATAAAGAACATCATAATGATAGGATGGTATACAATGTTTTAAATCATGTTTTCAAACGATATTTAACGGTGCTGAAAATGTTATAGTAAGTTTTAAAAGGAAAGTAAAAAACACAAGAATGAAAAGAAACATCAAAATGTTAACTTTTGAGTGGTGGGTCATGGGTTACTTTTTTTTGTTTCAGCATTTGTATCTAGTTTCTAAATCTTCTAAAGTGAGCATATGCTACTTTTATAATCAGAAGTAAATACTATTTTTAAAAGGTGAAAAAGAAATTGAGCACAAGTGTATCCACTGGGACCTGAGGAGAGAAACTCAAATTGAGGAGGCAGCCATTGTGATCTGAAGGCTGGGCCACAAGGGTTTTCATTTGCTTACTCGGTTATATTAATGTTTGTATAATAAAGAACAGAACAAGATAAGTTCTATGAAAAGTTCTTGAAAAGTTTTTATAATCAAATGTTGGGGAAAAATAGAAACTAAAAATGAAGGTAAGTGAATGAAAAATCGATGAGGGAAATCTGGTATGGTTATTAACACTTGAAATCCATATCAAGCAACTGAGATCCAACTTAGGAAACAATGGACAAAGAAAAATCAGTAAGGAACCAAAAAACATTATGTGCAAAAAATGGAAAATAGTCTAGCAGAATACAAAATTAATGACAGAGAATCACAGCTGCTGAGAGATTTTAGAGTGTCTGTTATGCAGGCTACAATAAGGTTCTTTATCTTGGCTGATGAATTAGAAAGAAAAAAGAATTCCCATCTAACTGATAGAATAAAAACAAGGTATACCTCGGAGTAGCTTTGCTTCTCTTAGGGCACATGGTTTGATAAATGGAGTGTGGGCTAATACTTGGTCACAACTGCACAACTATGTGCAACTCTATGTGGAGGAGAATAAAGATATTTTTTAAGTACAAAAGAAAAAGTAAAATAAATAACAATGTCATGAGAAAATAAGATAGATATGCATGGCTTAAAAAGACAACATAAACTATTTCTA
Organism: Canis lupus baileyi; assembly: GCF_048164855.1. Taxonomy (NCBI): domain Eukaryota; kingdom Metazoa; phylum Chordata; class Mammalia; order Carnivora; family Canidae; genus Canis; species Canis lupus. The sequence goes on along the minus strand of NC_132848.1, from coordinate 6,992,077 downwards.
AATTGAGAAAATAAGAATGTGAAACAAATGGCACTGAAGCAGAAATCAAAGATGAAAAAAAGGAGAAATCCGTCTTAAACTAATAAAAAGAAATGAGCCATTGCAAAGATGAAAAGAATTTACCATGTTTGAAGGAAAATAAAAGACATCCTGAAGAAAACTGGACATATAAGAAAGGAATCATCTAAGCACAATGCAGGAGAAAAAGCAAAACACAACTACCATTGGAAAAATTCGTGCTGGTCTCAGAATTTTTCTCTGTAATAGTTTATGTCTGATAATGATGGAAAATATCTACATATATTTGAGGGGAAAAGGTACCAATATGAGGACCATATATTTAGTCAAACAGGCATCAATAGAAATACACTGACAATTTTTCTAGGACACAAGAATTATATCAGGTTTTTCAAAATTTTATACTAGAAGACTCAGGAAAAAAACTAAGGCCATATGAAAGGGGAATAATAGTAAGAAGATAGAAATTATGTTTGATTTTTCTCATCATCTTAACTTTTCTTTCCAATACAATGTGGGAAATATTAGGACCTTAATAATTAATGTGGAATAATGAATGTCTTTGAAAAACAATATTAATCATCAAAATTACTGCTATTAACATATTAATAAAATTAATGCAATATACAAATTATTCCTATAAGTTAAGAAGAATATTAAAAGTATATAAATTTCTTTTAATGAGGCTAGTAGTGAGAATGGGAAGACTAGCATGAGATAACTCAATTTGCGAAGGGAGGAAGAATTAGGGGGTGCATTTAAAATTTTGATTTGAAATTTATTCTTTAACACACTTATTGGACCCATATAAATTCTTTCTATGTATTAAGCAGATTTGTGTTAGAACCTGATTCCCACTTTGGAAGAGCCTGCAGTCTAGAGCACCACTTTCCAGAAGAGTCAGATGTGGCTATTGAGCCCCTGTGGTGTGCTCTTAGAGGGTATTATGCTAGGTGAACTAAATCAGATAGAGGAAGACAAATATCACATGATTTCACTTATATGTCGAATCTAAAACACAAAACAAATGAACACAAACAAAAAGCATGCACAGATCCACAAATCGAGCAACTGATAGCTGCCAAAGGGGAAGGAGCTGGGTGGATGGGAAAAATGGGTGCAGGGGAGAGGGAGGTACAGACTTCCAATTAGGGAATGAATACGTCACAGGGATAAAAGGCACACCATCGAATCTTAAGCAGCGTAAAGCCCAACATGGGCCTGATCAAATGACCCTGAGACCATGATCTGAGCTGAAATTAAGAGTTGGATACTTAACGGACTGAGCCACCCAGGCACCCGAAGAGATTTTTACATTTTAAAATGATAAAATACTATCTATATCCATTATTAAAATATTTAAAAATTTACTATTTTCTATAAACATAAATAATAAATTGACATATTTTTTCTACTTTACAGAATATATTAAAAATGGAAATAGAAGTTTATATATGGAATTTTCATTCATCGTTATTTATTTATTTATTTATTTAAAGATTTTATTTATTTATTCATGAGAGACAGAGACAGAGAGAGAGGGGCAGAGACACAGGCAGAGGGAGAAGCAGGCTCCATGCAGGGAGCCCAATGTGGGACAGCATCCTGGGTCTCCAGGATCACACCCTGGGCTGAAGGCGGCACTAAACTGCTGAGCCACCCGGGCTGCCCCATCATTTTTTAAATAAAATATAAAAGCAAATGCCCTAAAGAGTAGTTTTCCTGGCAGTCTCCCTTATGACCACAGCTTGGTTACTTGCCTACCCTAATCATGAAAGAATTGTGAAATTTAGTAAATAGTTGTTTAGCTTTTATTTATAATGACATATGAGCAAAGAAGAGAAAGGGAATGGCCATTTGGGTAGCTACCAAAAGTTTTTGCTAGAATGTACCATATATAAGCAAAGAAAGAAAAGAAAAGATTAGCCAGATTTTCCAAGAAAAAACAGAACTCAATATCAGAAACTAAAGAGAAAATATTACAATGCATACCCCAGAAATAGAAAAAATCATAAGAGATTACTATGAACAATTACACACTAAGAAATTGGAAAGCCTAGAAGAAATAGAAAAGTTCCTAAAAACATACAATTTACCAAGGCTAAAAAATGAAGGAACAGAAAATCTGAACATATTGATAACTAGTAAGAACACTAAATCAGGAATAAAAAATCTCTGATTAAAAACTAAAGAGCTTCCTTGGTGAATTCTACCAAACATTTAAAAAACAATTAACATCAATCTCTCTCAGACTCTTCCAAGAAATAGAAGAGAGACTTCCAAATTCATTTATAAGGCTAACATTACCCTGATAGCAAAATCAGAAAAAGACAGGACAAGAAAATTGCAGACTACTAACCTTGATGAACATAGTGGCAAAAACACTCAACAAAATACTAGCAAACCAAATTTAGCAATACATTTATCACAACATGGTTGGACCTAGCAGGAATTAGGCTAAGTGAAATAAGTCAGAGAAAGAGAAATACCCTATGATTTCACATATAAAGTGAAATTTAAGAAGCAAAGTAACAAACAAACAAAAACCAAATAGACTCATAAATACTGAGGACAAATTGGTCATTCCAGAGGAGAGGGAGAAGATGGTATGGGCAAAATAGGAAAAGGGGATTCTTAAGAGGTACAAACTTCAAGTTATCAAATAAATAAGTCATGAGGATGGAAAATACAGCATAGGGTATACAGTCAATAAGACTGTAATAACATGGTCCAAAAAAAAATAACATGGTACGATGACAGATGGAGACTACACTTATAGTGAGAGCATTGAAAAATTTATGGAATTATCAAATTGCTATATTGAATGCCTAAAACTAATATAACATTGTTACCTATACTTCAATAAAAGAATTCTCTCTCCAAAGCATCATACACTATGACCAACTTGAATTCATCCCAGTGAGCAAAGAATGGTTCAATGTACACAAATCAATAAAATACACATTAACAAAGTAAAGGATAAAAATCATATAATCATCTCAAGAGATGTAGCAAAACTATTTGACAAAATTCAATATCCCTTCATGATAAAAAGTCTCAACAAAGTCACTATAAAGGAAGTATATACCTCAACATAATAAGGGCCACATATGACAAGTCCACAGCTAACTTCGTACAGTGAAAAGCTGAATGCTTTTACTCAAAGAACAAAAACAAGAATGCCCACTCTTGCCACCTTTATTCAACATAGTATTAGAAGTCCTAGCCAGAGCAATTAGGCAAGAAAAAAAAAAGATGACATTCAAAGTGGAAAAGTAAAATTGTCTCTATTTGCAGATGACATAAATGAAAAATCTTAACAATACCATCAAAAAACTATTAGATCTAATAAATTCAGTAAAGTTGCAGGATACAAAAATCAATATGTATCCAAATCCAATCATGCAATCAGTTGCATTTTTATACTTTAACAATGAACTATTAGAGAAATTTAGAACTCAATCTCATTGGATGCCTGGGTGGCTCAGCAGTTGATCATCTGCCTTTGGTTCAGGGCATGATCACAGGATCCTGGGATGGATCCCACATTGGGCTTCCTGCATGGAGCCTGCTTCTTTCTCTGCCTATGTCTGTCTCTGCCTCTCTATGTCTCTCATGAATAAATAAAATCTTTAAAAAATTAAATCAATCTCATTTACAATATTATCCAAAAAATAAAATACCTAGGAATAAATTTAACCAAGGAGGTGAAAGTTCTGTACATTGAAAACTATGACACTGATGAAAGAAACTGAAGAAGACACAAATAAATGGAAGGCTATCCTGTATTCACAAATTAGAAGAATTCATCTTGTTAAGATGTCTAAAGTACCCAAAGCCGTTTATAGATTCAAGGTCATCTCTGTCAAAATTCTGAAGAATTCTCACAGAAATAGGGAAGTAATCCTAAAATTCATATGGAACCAAGAAGACTCCAAGTAGCCAAAGCAATCCTGAGAAAGAACAAACCTGGAGTCATCACACTTCCTGATTTCAAATGACATTACAAAACTATAGTATTCAAAGCAACATGGTATTGGTATAAAAACAGACACATAGAGCAATAGAACAGAATAGAGGACTCAGAAATAAACTTATGGATATATGTCAATTAATTTATGACAAAGGAGCCAAGGTTACATGATAGAGAAAGGATAGTCTCTTCAATAAATGATGCTAGGAAAACTGAGCAGCCACATGCTGAAGAGTGAAACTGAATCTTTATCTTACATCAAACACAAAAACCTACTCAAAATGGATTAAATAATTGAGTGTAAGACCTAAAACCACAGAACTCCTAGAAGAAAATACAGGGATAAACTTTCATTAGTCCTGGCAACAGTTTTTGTCTATTTGTTGTTGTTTTGGATTTGACAGCAAAAGCAAAGTTGACGAAATGAAAAAAAATATATACATATATATAAACCCACCAAAGATAAAAATGCATTCTAAGAAATAGGAAACAGCATTCATGAAGCACACCCCTGATAAGGGTTAATGTCCAAAATAAAAAAGAAACTCATATAACTCAACAACATAAAAAGAATTAAAAAATGGGCAGAGGCATCAAGTAGACATTTTTCCAAAGAAAAATACCCAGGGATACACAAAAAGTACTACATTATGTCATACAACTTAATTATAATGTTATATATCAATCATATCTCAATAAAACTGGAAGCAAAATTTAAAAGAAGCATATGATAAAAAAAAAAGAAACACAGGATAACAGTCATTGTTTAAACATTATGCAACCATTAGAGGAATTTCCATGAAGACTTTAATTACATAGCAAATAGGATATGTTAAATAAAATGTAGACTATCTAAAAAGAAAATGTTAGTCATATATACATACATGAACACACTCATGAATTTACAGAAAAATATGAAAAATACTCTAAAATATTAATGATAGTTCTAGCCAGATGATGATATAATGATCTTTTGTATTTTTTTCTTTGTTCTCTTGTGAGTTTCCTGAATTTAAAAAACAAATAAACCCATGTGATATTTAACATCAGAGTTTCTTTCCAGAGGAAACTAAATTCTCTTTCCCATGTAAAAATTGGATTGAGTTTGCTTTTTGCTCTGTGTAAACTTTGTGATACTTGGAAAACCATGGCCACATTTTCACTTCTTTGGAATAATTTTAGGAAAGCATCAAAAGTCGAAGTCTATCCAGAGCAACTGAGTGCGTGTTCTTGGCATGGTGTAATGACATTTGCTTTGAATGAGTTTGTGTTGTAATGCCAACCTGAGGAATCTAAACACTAAGCTGCCATTTTGGTCATCTTGGCTTGAAGCAGAACTGTTAACAGAAAAATCATACTGAGAGGGGGAAAATGAACAAAAACACCCTTCTTAGACTGAGGGCTGAACTCCATTAGGTGGGAAGGGGTGCTTATGATGACTGCTTCTTTATTGTTGTCTTGTCACTCTCCCTAAACACTAAAAATGGTCATGGTAGTAGTGAAGGGTGACCAAAGGGTAAACTGCACTAGAATTTGGGTAATCATTTCCACATGGATTCTCTCAGTTTTTCCCAATAGTGCTGTTTCTGATGGATGTGTGAACCCATATGTTTACCATATTGTGAATGAGCTTTGGGTTTTATACTAACTCCCTAAATTTTAGAGTCAGATTTGGATGGCAGTTTAATACTTCCAAAGCTGTATTTTCTGCATTTTAAAAATTTTTGTTCATTTTAATGCTAAGAGTTATTTCAACTCAGGAGATAGATAATGTGTAGGTGTAGAATGCTGCCTCGGGAAACATCAAATCGAATTCTCTCAGCATCAACTGAAGATTTTATCCCTTACCTCCTATAAGATAGCCTTAAGGTTTGAGGGTGAAGTGGGGATGTTTTTATAGGGCCATACACTCGATTTGATATATATGACATATGGGACAGCAGTTGGGATTATGGCTTGGAGATTTAGTCTCACTTTATTATTGACCCAGTCCATACAGTTGATCATGTAACAGTGTTGCCTTTAGGAATCAATCCCATTTAACTTGAGAGGTTGATTCCTAAAGAGATTTCATTTCTCATCTAAGAGTCTTTTTGGCATATATAATACACACACACACAGATATACATAGACACATGTAAATATGTAAACAGACACATTTACACACATATGTAAATATATCTTTGTGTATATTTGTATAGAAATAGATACATACGTACATACATATATGGGGCAGCCTTTCTTATCTCATTTTCTGTGATAAATTTTAATTTTAGCTGCCTGTTAGTCATGTCTTTCTTGACAAAAACTTGAAATATTGACATATTAACTTGAAATGCCTGATACATTTATTAGTATTATTATTCTCTAGTATTTGGCAAAGTGTTTCAGTTCTGAATATTTTACCATTTCCTCTTTTGAATGGGATGAATCACTCCATTCCTGGAACAATCTTATAAATACCAAAATATAACTGAATGGTTAATATAAGCATTGCTTTGGATCTTAATTTTTGTGTAAAGTGGTATAGAATAGTTGAGTGAATCTCTATTTGAATGTTAGTATTCGACTTTTATTTTATCTTCAAATATGACAATGCCAAGTAACTTGATATAATCTATTATTTCCAAAAGTTTGGAAGAAATTTTTTAAAAAAGATAAAATAATCTGACTTTAACTTTTGGAACTCATTGAAGTTGATTTTTTTTTCAGAAATATGCAGGTCTTATATTTTTCTTGTTATAAATTGATGATAGTAAAATCTTTAAAGGGCATTCAGAATGAAAGCCTTTTTTTTTTCTGACATGAGTATCACCTAAACCAATTATAATTTTATAGGCTAAGAAAAATATAAATATCTCTAATTATACCAGAAGGTTATTATATATTATTTTTAAAATATATAAATATTAATTAAAATAAAAATAATTTTAACTTTCTGGTAGATATGTACTTCATAAGTATTTGATGGTAATATAGAAATAACCTCTCTTCATAGAGCCACTAAATAAAGAATGTAAATAAAATCAAATGCTTACTTTACAAAATGCATGTTTTCTGGAGAATCTGTACATAAGTAGTTTAAGTTCCCTAATGACTAAGTTTTAACTAAACTGTTGCAAAGAGCTGTTGTCAATACAGGAATGAATTGTCAGGTCAGTGGCACAGATTATCTGATAACTATACTTAGTATTCTTGTTAGAATTTTATACTTTTTATATTCCCCTAATATTTTCATATCATATATGGAATAAGGAAGCTCTGTCATTGAAATTGCTCTGATTTTTACAACTCTGCCACCTGTCTCCTGAACACCCACTCACCTTATTCTTGATTTCCCAAAGATTTTACTCCTCTCCTTACTTTCTAGAGAATGATTGACAAATGTACTCTCACAGTTCCTTCTCTTGAAATAAGGGTGAGCATGTAAACTTGCTCTCCTGTTTTTTTTTTTTTCCAGTGTGAGTAGGAGGGTATACCCAGAAATACTTTCCAGGAGTTAGAAATGTGATGGAGATGTTGGCAACAGTGTGAGAAAGAGATTGGAGTCTGAACTGAAAACAGGCTTAATGAAGAGATTTTTTCTAGGGCTGACTGAGCTCTTTTCACCATCAGTAGGGCACATTTCCATGATTTCCATGTGAATAGTAGAAGGTAACAGGAGATGGAAACCACTGTTGATGCCAGCAGCACTAGCACCCAGGCATACAGGTCACAGAACTGTCTAGAGAAATCACTTAAATGTTTGTTGAAGGTTTACCATGTGCCAGCTATTGGGCTTGGCAACAGAAATAATGATTTATAGGGATGCCTTTGTGGCTCAGTTACGTGTCCGCCTTCAGCTCATGATCTGAGGGTCCTGGGATACAGTCCCAGGTTGGGCTCTCTGCTCAGCGGGGAGTCGACTTCTCCCTCTTATTCTCCATCTGTCTGTGCTCTCTCTTTTCCCCTCCCTCTCTCAAATAAATAAATAAAATCTTTAGGGAAAAAAAAGAAATAATGATTTATAAAATATGGTTCTTAAAAAAATAAAATATGGTTCATGTGCTAAACAATATGCAAACTTGCTTTAAATACATACCACAATTGTTGTGACTCACAGGATATGGAATATGAGTATTTTAAATATGTTCTTTAGCTCCTTCAAACTACTAATGGTAATAGGAAGGTATTTTCAGTTCAGATAACCATCATAAAAGTGTAATTCTTAGCAATAAGAACAGAACACACCTCCCCTTCCAGCATATTTGACAATATTGAAAGCGCCAACAAGGGCAGGGGATGAGCCTGCTTTGTGAGGGCTACAGCCAAACAGTGACTTGCACAGAGCAGATGTTTAATAAATATTTTTTGAATAATATTATTGATGAAAAGAGGTTAGAGGTCTAGTTCCCAATTTTAAAAGCTTTTCCTTTGCTATTTACAAGATTTTGTAAGGACTCCAAATATAGGTCAGGAGGGGTGCGACACTATTACATTATGAGAATGGGTACTTGTGTGACAGGATGGAATCAGAGTTATCTGCCCCTGATAGAATATAAACTAACCTATATAAGCTTCCCAACATAACAAAAGAGGGTATTGGTAAAAAAAAAAAAAAAAAAAAAAAAAAAAAAAAAAAAAAAAGGAAAGGAAAGCATTTTTAAAATTCTAAGCACTGAAACAGAGCCCAGAGTAAAAATACCTACCATCAGTCAAAGGAAGGACTCCAGAGAATAGAGAGGACAAGTGCATCTCTCCATGGATTGATGGAGGGATAAAAATCTACATGGTATCAGATCTGACAGTTAAGATGGGTTTTTAGTCCTCACTTCCTTTGTCATGACTTTATCCCAGCTAGGTGGATGGTCTTCAGGTAAGCTACTGGAAGACAGAGCAGCTTCCAGTTCCCTTGCCAAACTGGAAATTAGTTTTTTTCTTGCTCATTTACCTACTCATCCAGAGATACTTTGGACCAGTATTATCACTACTAAGGTTTCTTTGTTTTCCTTCGCTGATGCAGAATGAGCTGCATTGAGAAGAAGTACGCCTTTCCTTTCCCTGTTTTCTATCTCCTTTATGCTACAGAATTATGAGTAGGAGGAGAGAGATGCATAAATAACCTTTATTCTTGGATTTTAACTAGACTTAGGGTATAATTGTTTACTACTATGGAAGAGAGTAAAGGGAACTTAAAGCTTTGAAATCTAAACCCAAGATATAAATGGGTAAAACACTCATCAGGTAAGTAGCCAAGCACAAAATATCCAATTCATAAAGGCAATGAACAGAAATGTAGCACTTCAGCCATTTCCAGTCTTAATAATGTAGTGCATTATTAACTAAGATAATACTAGCTTCTATAATAGATAAAATCTTCAAATTTTAGTAGGTTATCACCATATTTTCTCTACCACGATAGTCAAACAAGTATTCCCAATTGAGGAGTGGTTATTCTTTTAATGATTTAAAAACATCATCTTTCTTGTCATGACTTTACCATTTTTAACCTGTGATTCAGAAGCTGGCCCTCATGGTCATCTCTCTTCTAGCCAATTGGAGGAGAAACAGCGTGGAGGACCATATGTGAAAAGTTTTCCATAGATGTGGTTCCCTGCCCATATTCCATTGGCTGGGGTTTAGTCACATGGTCACACTTCATTGCAAGGACACGTAATCTACTCCTGTGCTCAGGAGAAAGAGGAGAATGGGTGAACAACCAACTTTTCTGCCAGAGTTTGGATACTTGTATAAAACTTCAGCAATTTTGAAAGGTAACATTAAAGATAACAACCTGGTGATGAGAAAGTAACACCTACGAACAGACTTTTAGTAGACAAAAATTGTGCAGAGTCCACAGAAGATAAGCATAACTTTGACAACACAAGAGGAGTCATAGCTAGAATGGTGCCATATTACCCTAAAGATTTTCATCGTCCCTTAATGAAGATTAACAGGATTAGTATCACAGCCCCACTGCATGTATAGCTTTCTAAAAAAAAAAAAATGTTTTCATATTGTTATGCTAAATGATATGTATATACAATCCTTACTCCACAGTGGGGAATGTCACTCTCAACTAAGTATTTTGCTGTCCTTATAAGGTTCAGAGTTAACTTTTTCAGTTGCTCAGGTATTCTGTTAGGTTGGTATTTAGATGGACAGGAGCCACAAGACAATTTCTTTTAAGATTATGGAACCCAGAGTAGGAAAATTTGGGCCAGTAGGCCTCTTCATAATTCATGCATTTTTAAGCCTCTACAGAGGCAGGATTGATTTGCTCTCCAAAGAAACAAAACCAAAGATTGTTGACAATAAACTGTGCCAGATCTTAGTAATGAAAAAGAAGCTGGCATTTATCATGTGAACTAAGATTGAATGAGTAGGTGAATAGGGCTCAGTATGGGGGTTAGAACCTAGGTAGGAGATGAAAGAATGTAAGAAATGTCATAAAGTTTATGAAATTGCCTGTCCAGTGAACTCCTACAGGAAACTGCAAAAGGTGCATGTTATGCAGAGGGCATTACATACTTAATTGAAATTTGCTTAGGGAAATACACACACATATTTTCCTATTCTGGGCTCCATAATCTTAGGATAGAGTGGTGTTCTTAGAAGGGTCAGGCTTGATTCAGGCAGGTAAATGTAGTTTTGTAGTATTAAAACCAACCTGAATGTATTTGATGCTCAATAAATATTGAATTAAAGGATGACTAAATCTGATGAACAAATAAATCATAGTAAGATGAGTCCATGTGATAAGATACACTTGAAGCATATTTAGGGCCAGGCCAGGCACCAAATTTATCCCCCAGGAAAACATCTACCAAGACTTAGATTGGCCCAGAGCCAGTGGACTATGCAGAGAAACTGAGGCAGAAGTCCACTCTATGTGGAGCAAAGACAAGGCTATATTTTAATTTAGTGGGTTTCCAAGTTACTAAGATTCATACTAGATGCTGGATTTTCAAAAAAAACATGAATTTCTTCCTTTTACTATCAAGCCTGCTTTGGCCAGAAATAACTCAAGAACCAGACACAACCAATTTTGAAATTAAAAGGTGTCATTTATAGCATCTGGGAAGGATTGTGGACTTGTCCTTTAGTTTCTAGATTGTGAACATCATATGAACATGTAAAGAATCTTTGGTTCTCTATTTTGCATTCCATAAAATTTATAACAAGTGCTCACTATCCAATAAATGATGATAATTTACTTAATTTTAAAAACAAGTTGATTCAGTTTGTGTAAGATTATATATATATATTTTAATAAATAGGCTAGAGCATCAGGAAGATACAATTTGGAGAATAAAAAAAAGTGCCAGATATAATATTGTTTGTAAATAACAGGTGAATTTCCTGAGATCATTATCACTTAAGACAATGAAGACTTTCCCCTATCCAGAAAGTTGAGGGCTAAATCAACTTTACTAGATAATAAACTATCTAGTTCCTCCAAAATTTATGTGGTTCCACTACAGGAATTTGGTTAGAATCCAAATTGCAGAGTCTGACCACTGTTTCCAAATTCATATCCAACATAAAATAATGTATTACACTGACATCCCTACTTACTTGTTCCATCTGGTACTGTGCCACCATTCATCTTCCTTATCTCAATTTTATTTGTCTTCAGCTTTTTGCCATCATCTTGTCTCTATCTGCTCAAGTGTTGGTCAGTATTCCACTAAGACGTCTTTTGGGTCTTCTCCTTCTGCACTCTGTATCACTGTCAGGCTTCAACACCTGTCACCTACATTCCTATAGCTATCTCCTAGCTTAGTCTCCTTGATTGTGGTCTATTACCAGGGTCTTCTGAATATTTTGACAATCTCTATTTGCAGATGACATGATTTTATGTATAGAAGACTCCACCAAAAACTATTAGATCTAAGCAACAAAATTAGCAGAGCTGCAAGATGCAAAATCCACATACAAAAATTAGTGATGTTTCTAATGTAAACATTAGTAGTGTTTCAATGCAATCCCTATCAAACTCCAATGGCATTTTATTTTTACAGAAACAGAAAAAAAATTCTAAAATTCAGATAGGAACATAAAAGGACCCAAATAGTCAAAAACTATTCTAAAATGAAGAAAGCTAGAAGCATCACACTTCCTGATTTCAACTGTATTAAAGTGCTATAGTAATCAAAACAGTACAGTAGTGGTATCAAACCAGACACCAGACCAAAGGAATAGAATCAAGAGCCCCAAAATAAACCCATTTGTATATGGTCAACTAGTATTTTAGAAGAGACCCAAGGATACTCAACGGAGAAGATAATGCCTTCAATAAATGGTGCTAGGAAAACTGGATATTTACATACAAAAGAATGAGACCAAACCCCCCTCTTACACCACTCATAAAAGTCAACTTAAAATGGATTACAGACTCAAATGTAAGGCCTAATACCATAAAAATCCTACAGGAAAACATAGGGAAAAAAATTCCTTGACATGAGTCTTAGCAATAATTTTTTATTTTTTAAGAAGATTTTATTTATTTATTCATGAGAGGGAGAGAGAGAGAGAGAGAGAGAGAGGGGCAGAGACACAGGCAGAGGGAGAAGCAGGCTCCATGCAGAGAGCCCAACGTGGGACTCGATCCCAGGTCTCCAGGATCAGGTCCTGGGCTGAAGGCAACGCTAAACCACTGAAGCCACCCAGGCTGCCCAGCAATAATTTTTTAGATGTAACACCAAAAGCAAAGGCAAAACAAAATAAAAGCAAAAAAAACCCACACCCCAAAACCCCCAAAAAACTCAAATCAGCAACACAACATCAACTAAAAAGCTTCTGTGAAGTAAAGGAAGCAATCAACAAAATAGAAAGGCAACCTATGGAATGGGAAAAAATTATTTGCAAACTATACACCTCATAAGGGGTTCATGTCCAAAATATATAAGAAATTCATACAATTCAATAACAAAACTACAAATACTCCACTTAAAAATGGGCAAAGGACCTCAACAGACAATTTTCCAAAGAAGATATTCAAAAGCCTAGGTACAGGTAAAGGTGCTCAAGATCACTACTCATTAGGGAAATGCAAATCAAAACCCTGACATGACCTTACTATTAGAATGGCTATCATCAAAAAGAAAAGAGATAACAAATGCTATCAAGGATATAGAGAAAAGGTAACCCTTGTGCTCTGCCAGCAGGAATGTAAACTGATTCAACTACCATGGAAAATAGTAAGGAGCTTCCTCAAAAAAATTAAAAATAGAACTACCATATGATCTAGCAATTTCACTTTAGGGTACATATCCAAAGGAAATGAAGTCATCATCTTGGAGGGATATCTGCACCCCCACTTCACTGCAGGATTATTCACAAGAGCCAAGATGTGGAAAGAACTTAAGCGTCTGTCAACAGAGGAATGGATACAGAAAATATGATATATATACACACACACACACACACACACAAACACACACACACACATACATACATAACACACAAACACATAAATAACAAAACTGGGAAAATGCAAAAAAATCATAAAATAATTCTCCCAAATATGACATATTATACAAGAATTCTGGCTTGAAAGTATTGCAGATCCTTTTAAAAAGAATTTCCACCCATTAGAGTTTGAAGGGTAAAGGGTTTGGAAGAACCTATGGATTATTAGAAATGCAAAATCTCAGGTACACCCCAGACACACTGCCTCAAACTATACATATTGACAATGTCCTCAAGTAAAACTTATGCATATTAAAGTATGATAAGCATTGCATGTAGTCTGATTCTCAGTTTGGCTCATATTGGAATCAGTTGGCGTGTTTTAATGATACTGAACTCTGGGTCCTACCTCACACGTACAAATTTACTGCATCTCCCTCTGCCCCTCACCCAAGTTTTACTGAGAGATCATTGACACGTACCATTGTATAAGTTAAGGTATACAGTATGATGATTTGATTATATCAACTTTCTACTTCATCAAATCCAAGCTGCTCTGTGTGACTTTGAGTTTTCAATATGACCTTACCTTCCTATCCATCTTCATTTCCTTCTATTCCTGAACCCGCATCCTGTGTGTTTAAAAACATCTTGTCTTTGTGTAGCATCTTAGAGCTGAGACAAAACTTCAGAAATCTTGTTCTTCTCACAATAAATAAGATAGGCATGATGATGTCCATTTTATAGAGACCTGAAAAAGCAATGCAATTTTGCCAAGGTCACATGAAATAGCAAATGGCAGAGCTCATTCTTCTATGCTACAGTATAACTCCTGATGTTTGTTTTTCATAGATTTTTGGTTTTCGTTTTTTTCCCTACCTTTCAAAACATTACCTGTTCCTCTATGCAGAGATCTATAAATATTTTAGCCTATACTTCTCTCTTTGGTGAATTAGATGGATTAGATAAATTCTACGTATCTCAATTTTATTTTTTAAAGCTGGAACATTTTACAAGCAGGGATTATCTTATTTAATTTTTGAAATCATTAAGATATTCTTTATAGTATTGAACCATATTTTATGATAAATAATTTTGGTTAAGTTGCATTGAATCAAACACCATGAACACGGCTGCATTCTGAACGTAGTACTGATGAAAAATTGAACCCTGCCCTTGAGGAAATTTTAGTCTATCACAAGTTTGGGGAAATAAAAAAATTACAAAAAATAGCTCTGAATTAAAGAGGACAAGTAGGATTCTGGAAGAGAAATACGTTTCAAGTGCTATGGGTATTCGGTGGAGGAAATGATCACAGCGGGAGGAAGAATTAAGAAAGGCTCCATGGTTAAAGTTATATTTGAAATAGTCTTTGAAAGATGATTAGCAAAATAAAATGAGATGGCAGATTTGGAATTTTAAATATCTGCACACATAAAATAGTACTAAAATTAAACACATAAGTTAAAATTGAAGGGCTCCAGTTATTTGGTGAAAAAATGAGTGTTTAGAATTCATTCATTCACTCAACAAGCATATGTTAAAACCAACAATATACTCCTACCTATCTTCAGGGGATGCAAGGTCATTAGGGGCAAAATTCACCCAAATAAATAAATCCAATCCATTGACTAAAAGGCTCTAATAGCAGTATGTACAAAGATTTATAGGGGAGCACTAGTGAGAGCCACTACCTCTGTGTTCCACTCATTGAAAATTAACCCTATGGTGAAAACTAGCTGGCATTGGTGGTGCAGCCATGTTGGCTCATTTACATTTCCAATCTCCAGACCTGAGGCTGAAATTAATTTATTCTGAGCAAGTTGAATTCTCTAGGCAGACAGGTTGATGTATTGCATTTCATTATTTTGCTAGCATCACATGTTCTCCCTCAAAGTGGAGGAGGAATTGAGTTCATAGCTCGGCAGAGCTGTTATCTTGGGCTTGTTAACTTCTTGGATGTAGCCCATGAACATTTATGTTCATGTGAGAGAGGTTATGAAAATATCTGTAAGTGAATTAAGTCAGTGGGGGTTTTCTCTCAGTGAAGACTCTGGAAGCAGGCATTCACTAAAAGGGTCTCCTGTGAAAAAACACTGTTTGTAAGAGATGACTGATTTTATTTGAAAGCATCAACAGAGGGTATAATAAAAGAATACAATTATCGAACAATTTTGTCATTTTGTATTATTTAACTGAGGTAATGGAATTCAAATTAAGCTCTGGTCTGATTTTTTTTTATTTCTGGCAGGTATGCAATATCTGTTTTATTATAAATGTATGGTAAACTCAGCAAGAGATTCCACTAAATTCTTATTGTTTCTACTGTTAGCTGAATTCTATTTTCTTATTGAATATATAAACAATTTCAGGCATATTTTTCCTTTACCTGTAAGCAGTTTATTAGTCTGTACTAGTGAAAACCCATTTCATTCCAACTTAACCACCAAATAATCAAACACAATCACAAGGACTACTGGGAATAGAAAGATCCTGTGTTTTATAGTTAGTAACTATGTTAGCAACCATCATCCCAAGAGGATTCCTGCAGACTCAAGCCATTCCTGATGCTATTTTGCCAAGTGACAGCAACTTGTTGTTCTTTTTATGTGCTGTTAGAGATACGTCTGGACTGAAACTAGTGATATTAGTGCAGAGGTGTGCCTTGACACAAATTTCATTGTTCAGTATGACCTTGGCATGTTCCTTATTCAGCCAGCTAACTGCACTAGCAAGACGTTGAAATGACACAAGACAGGAACCAGAAGATTAAAACCACATCTGAAAGAAAGCTTTAGAAATACCACCCAAATATTAACTGTCCTTTGCAGAAGCAGTTCCAGGAGGTATTCCGTCCCCAAACCTTACCTCCTGGTATTATGGAGGTCATGCAGCAAGATCATTACAAGAAAAAGCTTAGACTTTGGTTTCACACTGCTGGCTTGTTAAAAGAAGGGCCTTAGCCAGTGCTCTTTCATAGTGTTTAATGAGCTGGTATGTCTACAATAGGTGGAGAGAAAGGTACAAAATGTACCTGTAAAGTTATATTAGCAAGTTATTAGCTATTTGAAATGACTGTAAGGAGTGCATTGAGGTAAGATCAATGGGATGACATAGTTAGTGCAAGGCTTTTATATGAAAAGCAATTCTAAAACATAATTGCTAATAAAAGATCTATTAATACTGTAAAATACACTAACAGGTTCATTCTAGGAGTAGTAAGTAGGTGATAATTAGGAGATTGAAGGTTCAAATAGTTTAGTAACCCTAGCAATGTTCCCTGCCTACTGTGTAGGATGCCTCATGTTGTGAGGGATAAAAAATTTTGAGAGAAATATATTTTAAAGGAAATTTAAAATCAATGTTTTTTTCTTTTGCAAATATACTGGATACAGTATGATTTCAGAAGCTCTACTCTAGTGGCCAGCAAAGCAAAACATTGGGGACAGATGGGGAGGGTATATAAGGGTATGGGTGTGTCTATGTGCAGGAGTGAATGTGTGCACTATAGTGTATGCTACTGGGAAAAGGGAAGGTGGGTCTTTGCAACAGCATGGTTTCTTTCACACTTCGCACTGCTTGTTTTCAGATTGGTTTTCATAGCTGGTATCTTTGAAAACACTGCAGGAGATTTCTCAGTTTGCCTCATGGCTTGGCAGGCCTCATATAGTACCAGGATTCTAGGAACATGACTTTAACCTCACAACTTCTCAACAGGTTCCACCTTTTATGTTTCTCATCTTCTTCTGCCCTATGGAGTAAACCTCTGGCTAAGAAAAAGAAAAAAAGAAACAAAGCAAAAACCAAAATAAAGAGAAAACCTAGAGCAAAAAGCATGGCAAAATGATGGATTATGCTAACTTTAAACACTTGATGGTTTAATACAAATATTAAATTAAAAACATCTGCTAATTGGCGACTAAAAGATGCCCCTCAAATATTTCCTCATGTGACTTTTCATTTTTCTCCTTGAGCTTTCTGATCTGTTAGTTCTTCTCTAGTCTCTGGCCATTATATGCCACATCTTTCCACAGGCAAAGAATTGAAGATGAAGTCAATTCTCCTCAGCACTGTTTCATATACTTCCTGTTGTAGTTACCTTGACTGGCATTTCATATATAACATAACGATGATTGAATACATTTATTCTTCAATAGAATGGCTATTTTTTTCCAGAGGTGATTAGAAGCATTGAAAATAGAAGTTATATTTATGTATGTGTAATTCTTTATATAAGTCATCTCATTTAATCTACCTAACAACTATGGGATGTATATATAACCCCCATTGTTCAGATGGTATAAGAGCCTCGAAAAGTTTAGACACCTCGCTTAAGGTCACCTAGCCAGTATTCAGCAGAATGTAAGCTTAAACTTCAGTTTTATTTAATGTCATTATTATTTTTTAGCCTTGTTTGTGACTTTTGGACAAATTACCTTATTTCTCATTATCTTGTTTCCTCATGTGTTAAGAAACAGTGTTAGTAATAATATAGATTGCTTAACTGTACTGGACATACAGTTCTGAAGTGTAATTTTTATTTTAACTTCAGAGCTTGCTCTCCTTGCAAGGGCTTCTCAAACTTTAGTAAGCATTGGAATCACCTGGGATGTTTGTTAACACTGCAGGTCAGATCTAGTACATCGAGGAGTAGGAGATTCTATGTCTACGAAAGCTCCCAGGTAATGCCAATACTGCTAGTCTGTACATTGCATATCACTTTCTCATGTCAAGGGGAGTTATATTTGAATTGTTCATAGAAAAATGATAGAGGCCAAAGTTTCATTTTTCCTTGAGAAGAATTATTTGGTCTTGCCAATTTAGTAAGATATTTTGTTGAGATGTCAGTTTTGTTTTTGTTTTCTGTGCCTTCTGTGTCTCCATTCACTCCCCTTCAAGAAAGTAGACTGGCTCTTCATCTTTCCTTGCCTCAATGGCCTTTTCAGGGTAGGAAGCAGAACCATGCTGGTGATTTCTTTCATATTAGAATGAAATCAATTTCATTCTATTTCTTCTGAAAGCTGGAACTCACTAGAAAGGTTAAGTGTCCTTCAGGAATAGAAGTAATTGTCACTAAAGAGAGAAGGGAGAAGGAAGTAGAAGATGGAGAAAGGGGGAAAGAAGGAAAGAAGGAGAAGGAAGAAGAAAAGGAAAGAAAGGAAAGGGGAAGGAAAGAGAAAGAAGAGGAAGGGAAGAAAAAGAAGGGGAAGGAAGGAGCAAGGAAGAAGGAAAGAAGAAAAGGGAAAAAAAAGAGGGTGTCTTGGAGTAGGAGGGTATAGAGCTTGGTTAATGTCCAAATGAAGGGTCCTGTGCCCCGTTGTGTGGCAGAGATGAAGCACATGTGGCAGACCTACAAAGCCTATATACCTATCAAGTCCAGAGGCAGTAGGACTTTAAACCTAAACTCTGTTCCTTTTCTCAGAGCAGCAGGGTGTTGAAGGAAAAAAAAATCTCAATGGATAAGATGAACAAACAAATTGATTTTATTCTGATACTATGGTCAGCAACAGAGAAGAAAGCACACCAACTATGAATACCTAACTAGGAGGAAATGAGTGGGAGGGTTTTTAAGAGTAAGTCTGTGTTAGCTAATTGGCCTTACTCAAAGGAAAACCGACTTTAGAGCAGGTGGTTTTACAACTTGGAGGAAGTCACCTAATGGAAGTTAGGCTCCTGTCCTCCCACGAAGACTGGGAGATAGAGGTCCTATCTTCCTCTGATTACATGTCAAAGAGATGGCACTTAGGTCCTTGCAAAGACATTTCTGGATTGTAAAATTGGTAAGATTTTAAAAGATTTACATTATGTGGAAACCAGTGTGAATACTCTCCACATAGCTTGCTAATACCATGTTCCCTGCCTTCTAGTTCTCCTGCTGACTTGACCCATCCAAACCCCACCCACTTGGCAGAAGTCCCTCTAAAACGTCTCATGCCAATGGAAGCAAAAAGAAATCTGGGGTAGTAATACTTATATTGGACAAAATAGACTTGAAACAATGATTTTAACAAGAGACAAAGAAGGGCACTACATAATGAGAAGGGAACAATCCAGTATGAGGATATAAAAATCATAAATATGTATGCACCCAATGAGAGCACCCAAATATACAGAGCAAGTATCAATAGATATAAAGGAGGAAATCTATAGTAATACAATAATAGTAGGGGATTTTAACACTCCACTTACATCAATGCATATATCATCCAGACAGAAAATCAACAAATAAAAAGTGGCTCTGAATGAGGCATTGGACTGGATGGATCTAATAGATAAATTCAGAATATTCCACTGAAAAACAACAGAATACACTTTCTTTTCAAGTGGATATGGAACGTTCTTCAGGATAGATCACTTGTTAGGCCACAGAACAAGTCTTAAAAAATTTAAAAACATTAAAATCACATCATGCATCTTTTCCAACCACAACAGTATGACACTAGAGATCGTTAACAGGATAAAATCTGGAAAGAACACAGATACTAAGGCTAAATAACATGGTATTAAAAATAACCAGGCCAATGAAGAAATTTAAAGAGAAATTTAAAAAATACATGAAGATAAATGAAAATGAAAATAACAGTTCAAATCTTTGGGATAAAGCAATAGCTATTCTAAAAGGGAAGATTATAACAATACAGGTTTGCCTCAAGAAGCAAGAAAATTTTCAAATAATCTGAACACATAAGGGAGCTAGAAAAAGAACAAACAAAGCTCAAAGCCAGTAAAAAGAAGAAAATAAGAGCAGAAATAAGTAGAGACAATAAAATAAGATAAAATAGAAAAGATCAACAAAACCAGTTCCTGGTTCTTTGAATGAAAAATAAATCAACAGAACTGATAAAACTTCAGCCAGATTTGCCAAAAGAGAGAAAGAGAGAGAGAGAGAGAACTCAAATCAGAAATGCAGGAGAAACAACCAACACCACAGAAATACAAAGAATAATAAGAGAATACTATGAAAAATTATATGCCAACAAATTAGGCATCCTAGAAAAAAATGGATAAATTCCTAGAAACATATAACCTTCCAAAACTAAATCAGGAAGAAACAGAAAATCTGATCCAGACTAATTACTAGCAATGAAATTGGATCGGTAATAAAAAAAACAAAACAAAACAAAAACAAAAAACCTTCCAACAAACCAGAGTCCAGGAACAGATGGCTTCACAGATGAATTCCACCAAACATTTGAATAGTTAATACCCTCAAACTATTCCAAAACATAGAAGATAAAGGAAGGATTCCAAGTTCATTCTATGAGGCCCAAATCACCCTGATGCCAAAACCAGATAAGGACATTACAAAAATAGAAAAATACAGGCCATTATCTTGATGAATATAGATGCAATAATCCTCAACAAAATATGAGCAAATGGAACCCAACAATACATTTAAAAATTTTTTTGATCAGGTGAGATTTATTCCAGGGATGCAAGTCAAGGATGGTTCAATATTTGCAAATCAGTTAACTTGATACATCACTTTAACAGGACAAAGGATACAAAAATATGATTATCTCAATAGTTGTGGAAAAAGCATTTCACAAAATACAACATCCGTTCATGAAAAAGAAGAAAAAGAAAAACCTCTCAACAAAGTAGGTTTGGAGGGAATATACCTCAACCTAATGAAGTCCATTATATTATAAAACCCTCAACCAACATCACACTCAATGGTGAAAAACTGAGAGCTTTTCCTCCTCTAAGATCAGTAACAAAACCAGGATGTCTACTCTCATCACTTTTATTCAAAATAGTACTGGAAGTCTTACCCACAGCAATCAGACAAGAAATAAATGGCATTTAAATTAGTAAGGAAGAAGTAAAACCATCACTGTTTGCAGAAGACATGATACTACATATATAAAATTGTAAAGATTCCACCAAAAATAAATGAATTCAGTTAAGTCACAGGATACTGTTAATACACCTAAGTCTGTTGTAGTTCCATACACTAATAACAAAGAAGAAAGAGAAATGAAGACGACAATCTCATTTACACCAGAAAATAAAATACCTAGAATAAACTTAACTAAAGAAGAGAAAGACCTATATTCTGAAAACTATAAAACACTGATGAAAGAAATTGAAGACAAATGCAAAAACATTCCATGCTCATTGGGAGAACCAATATAGTTTAAATGTCCATATCACCTAAAGCAATCTACAGATTTAATGCAATCTCTATCAAAATATCATCAGCATTTTTCACAGAACTAGAAAAAATAATCCTAAATTGTGTATGAAATCACAAAGGACCCGAAGTAGTCAAACTGATCTTAAAAAAGAACAAAAGTGGAGGACTGCAATCCCAGATTTCAAGATATATCTCAAAGCTGCAGTAAGCAAAACAGTATGGTGCTGGCACAGAAACAGACACATAAATCAGTGGAATAGAGATCCCTGAAATAAATTCAGGCTTTAATGGTTAATTAATCTATGCTGAAGGAGGCAAGAATATACAACAGGAAAAAGTTTCTTCAACAAATGTTGTTGGGGAAACTGAATAGCTCCATGCAAAAGAATGAAACTGGATCACTTTCACTATACACAAAAAGAAACTCAAAATGGATTAAAGATCTAAATGTGAGACCTGAAACCATGAAAACATAGGCAACAATCTCTTTGACATGGGCATTAGCAACATTTTTTTCTAGATATGTCTCCAATGGCAAGGGAAGCAAAAACACAAACTAATGGGACTACATCAAACTGAAAAGCTTTTCAAAACTGAAGGAAATCATTAACAAAATGAAAAGACAACCTACTAAATGGGAAAAGATATTTGCAAAGGACACATGTGGTAAGCGATTAAATTTCCAAAATATGTAAAGAACTTACACAACTCAATACCAAAAGAAACAAGTCAATTAAAACACAGGCAGAGGACATAGACGTTTTCCCAAAGAAGACACATAGATGTCCAACATACAAAAAGAAGTCCAACGTCACTAACCACCAGAGAAATGCAAATCAAACCACAGTGAGATATCC